>NC_092153.1:20966166-21266166 GCF_045791955.1 Oncorhynchus clarkii lewisi
TCCTGGCGGGGAGACTAAGTGAAACATGCTTTGGCACTACTGGTCGCAATTTGTGGTTTCTGGGCCCTGGCGTAGAGTTTTAATGAGAGTGTTTTAACGGTTGGATAGCCGATGCTTTTGGACAGCCCCGATGCTCCATGATGAATTAATAGTCAACCGTGGAGATTAAACTGTTTGAAAATAAAAACACATTTTTTTTAAAGAAATGTATGCGCTCAGTCTCTCCTGCAGGGTGCAACGGTGCATAAGCAAACATACATTTTTAGACAAGCGTTCTCTATAGTACGGGCTAGCTATCGCTTTCCCCTGGCCAGTCAGGTCACTGAAGGAATATTTTCCCAATATTTTCCCTCTTCCCTTCTTGGCCTCTCCCTGTTCTGTGCTGGCCACCCGCTCTGCCCTGCTGAAAGCTGCCCAGGCCTTCATCTATTGGTCCATTCAGCTCCCACATCTGGAGAGGCCCAGTGGTGCCAGCAGCAGTCAGGGGGCCAGGCAGGGAGCTAGCCAGGAGGGAGAGAGGGGGAGAGGGGGGAAAGGGGAGAGGAGGAGATACCTAGGGTCATTCCCACACAAGGGGGGTGTCCTAAAACACCACAGCCCCCCCCCCCCCCCCACACTGCTGTTTTCCCCCTATGTCAACTCGTTCGCCATCCCAAACACGGCAGATTGGTACAATATGTTTGAGTCTATAGCTGTCAGACACAGAGGTTCTAAGTCCAGCCATCCTTCATGCCCAGATTGCCACCCCCACACAGACCAGGCAGAGAAAGCTGTCTGGCTCACTCTCTTTCCTGTTTGTGTGTGTGTGTGTGTGTGTATCAGAGCAAGTGAGCGGGGTTGAGCAGTTGGAAATCCCGCTCATTGCTGGAGTTGGTGCTTGCACACTGCTCTAATGCTCCATAGGCTTTCATACTGCTCAGCTAAAAACTGCTCCGGGCTCCTAGGGAGAGAAAAAAATGTCACACCAAATTCACTCCATTCAATAAAATCACGATTTAACTAACACCCATCTATTTTTGTGACAACCTGGACCTACCAATTGGTTTTTAAGTATTGGAATCAAACCAAGTATTTGAATAAACATGAAGAGGTGAATGTAAGAATGTCATATTTAAACCGCATATAAACACTATAAATAGGTCAGGAGACAGACAGGAAGCCTAAGAAGAAACTAAAATGAATTATTTCGGCTATATTATTTCAATGATTTCGAGGCTATAGCCTACAAAGAAAATACATTGTGAAGCATCTGTGAGTGCGACACAATAGGCTGTTAGGGACATAAAGTGCTCAGCATTTAAATAACATTTTGTTGTATTAAATCAGTATAGTCTATAAATTGTGCATATAGGCTGTGACTTAGAATGAAATACAAATTAAACAAATGAAAGCATTTTTGCGCTGAGCTCGTAAAGTGAGCGCTACCGGAGCGAAATTGGAGAGGGCGAGAAGACGGACGCTCCAGTCTTTGAGAATCTCGCTCCACGCTCCAGTCAAATTGGGCACGCTCTGCTCCTCGCTCCGCTCCAGCTCCACTCCGCTCACATACTCTAGTGCAGGGGTGTCAAAGTCAAATGGACGGAGGGCCAAATAAAAAAATCAGCTACAAGACGAGGGCCGGACTGTTCGAATGTTCATTGAAAAATTTTTAAATGACGCATATAGTCTAGTGAACCTAATTGAACCTACTGAAAACCTAACAAATATATTACAATATGATCAGATAAATAAAGCAATATTTTCTTATGGCTCTGTCAGTAATCTTTAATTTTCAACAGACACAAAAGACAAATTTCCTTTATATAAATATCCCCATAACATGAACATTAAATGAAAGAAACCGGTATTCAAGGCACCATCAGTAGACTATATTTTCTATTTTAGCAAAAGTGGGCTAAATTTACTTCAAAGAAAAAACAATAATAGCAATTTTCTATCATCCACTCAACTGAAATATTTTTAAAATATAATTGGATTGAAATACAAAAAAATAAAGTGCAAAAATCTATTAATCAAAAACAACACTTTGTTTAAGGAGAAGTAACATGCAGTGAAAACAAATATTAAATTTTAACTTTTAAACTTGAACTGAGTAAAAACTCTAAATATGTGATTGCACAGTAATGTTCACTTGTTTGAGGTTGAGGGTGATACTTGGTGGTGTCCCATCTTTTCCACAAGTTCATCAATGTTCGGGGTAAGGCTCTGAGCTGAAGAAATCCTCAGAATTGAGTGGAGGTGTTCAGCAGTAAGTCGACTTCTGTGTGATGTTTTGTTCAGGTTCATCAAAGAAAACAGTTGTTCACACAGGTATGTGCTGCCAAACATAGACAACGTTTGAGCAGCCTGGATGCGCAGCTGGGGCATTGTGCCGGGGAGGAAACGGGCGAACTCCGCAGCACCCACTGCCGCATATTTTGCCCTCAGTGCATCATTGCATTGGAGGTCAATCAACTCCATTTGGAGGTTTGGTGGTGAGCTTTCCACGTCAACAGCAAATGGGTTACCGAGCAGTTCCAACCTGCTTTTTTGTGCTTCAAAGTCAGCAAATCGGCGTCGAAAGTCAGCGGCAAGCATACCTATTTTATCAGCCAACTGTGTGCTCGGGAACGCACTGGTAGAGAGCTTCTCTTTCATGGTCTGGCAGCTGGGAAAGTGGCTCAAATTTTCTTTCCGCATCTGCGTCTCCCACAGAGTCAGTTTGGTTTTAAATGCCTTCACTGTACTGTACATATCAGAGATGACACGATCCCGACCCTGCAGCTGCAAGTTTATTGCATTCAGATGACTCATAATGTCACACAGAAAAGCCATTTCACACAGAAACATTTCGTCTCGGAGTTGTGTTGTGTCTTTCCCTTTGCTGTCCAAGAACAAACAAATCTCCTCACGAAGCTCGAAACATCTTTGAAGCACCTTTCCCTGGCTTAGCCATCGCACCTCTGTGTGATAAGGCAAATCACCATGCTCCGTTTCTAACTCCGTCAGAAATGCCTTGAACTGGCGGTGATTCAAACCTTTGGCTCTGATAAAGTTAACTGTGCGCGTGATGATGCTCATTACATGCTCCATTTTCAAGGCTTTACCGCACAACGCTTCCTGGTGTATGATACAATGATAAGCTGTCAGCTCACCTGTCGCGTTTTCCTCTTGCATCTTTTCCCGTATCTTCGCCACCAGTCCGCTCCTGTGTCCACACATCGCAGGTGCTCCGTCGGTTGTCAAACCCACGAGTTTTTCCCAAGGCAGCTCCATCTCATTTACACATCTTGACACCTCTTCATACAAATCATGCCCCGTAGTTGTGCCATGCATAGGACATAAAGCCAAAAACTCCTCTGTCACGCTTAGGTTGGAGTCCACTCCGCGGATGAAAATTGACAACTGGGCAATGTCAGAAATGTCGGTGCTCTCATCCACAGCCAAGGAATATGCAATAAAATCTTTTCCCTTTTTCACAAGCTGCTCTTTTAGATTGATGGACAACTGGTCTACTCTCTCGGCAATGGTGTTTCTGCTCAGACTCACATTTAAAAAGAGTTGCCTTTTTTCTGGGCAAACTTCGTCACAAACTTTAATCATGCAGTTTTTGATGAAATCCCCCTCCGTAAATGGCCGGGCTGATTTAGCGATCTCTTCTGCCAAAATAAAACTGGCCTTGACAGTTGCGTCCGCGTGTGTGTCCGCGTGTTTCGTTTCATAATGTCGTCTCAGATTATACTCTTTCAGTACCGCCACACTTTCTCCACACAGAAGACACACAGGTTTTCCAGCTACCTTCGTGAACATATACTCCGACTCCCACCTTGTTTGAAACCCCCGGTTCTCAGTATCCACCTTCCGTTTTGCCATTTTTGATGGGTATCTGAAAGTTAATTTTACTGTGATGCTGACGACTGCTGTGCCAATAAATATTGAAATGAAGCAGCCTACTGCTCGGTGCGTCACCTTTGCATTGTGGGAAATGTAGTATTGGTGCGTGTAAAAGATCTGCGGGCTGCCGGCTTGCTGCGGGCCGGTTCTAATAATAAATCAAGATCATCCCAGGGGCCGTAAAAAACCTTCTTGCGGGCCGGATGTGGCCCGCGGGCCTTGACTCTGACATATGTGCTCTAGTGTGTACAAGCATCTGCCTGACTTGTCTGTCTTCTCATCTCCCAGCCTCACCGCTCTGTTTGCTTTACACATATTTTATACAGAGCGTTCTCTCTTATACTGCCAGACCTTTCTACTAGCCCATCTTCTCTCCCCATCTCATCACCCCCAACCAATGTCCGAGCCCTTATTGAACTGCATGGGGCAGCGCAGACAGGACCCACTGTGTAGTTTGGAGATTCATCTATGCATTTATTCAGCATTTATGAATCTTGTGTTTATTTATTCATGTTTGCTGAGGAACTTTAAGACTTTTAACAGTCTGAGGTTTTGAATTCCTATGGGTCTTGTAGGGGAGGAATTAGCAGAGACAGAGAGTAACCCATATTTTATGCAGCACCACACACACACACACACACTTGTATAACTAACCTTGTGGGGACATGCAATTCAGTCCTTCAAAATGCTATTTTCCCTAACCCCTAACCCTAACGCCAAAATCTAACCTTAACCCCAAAACCTAAACTTAGTCCTAGCTCCTAACTCTAACTTTAACACTAAACCCCCTAGGAATAGCACTTTAACTTGTGAGGACTAACAAAATTATTGTATAGTATAGTTAAACACACACACACACACACACACACACACACACACACACACACACACACACACACACACACACACACACACACACACACACGAAATATGTCACCCTCAAACTCCCTTTGTAGCCCATTACTGGAAGAGTGGGAAGACAGGCTGACTCAGGTTCAACTCAGCATGACGTTTAAATCTCAGGGGTGGATGGAAGAGTATAAAAGACTGACAAGTACACACAGCTGGGTATGGTGTCGTTGAGCGTGGTTTACAAGGTGAAAGTGAGAGATCAGCATAGGCAGGTCAGAGGAGTAGAGCTCTGTCCAAAACCACACAGTATTTAGGTTAATTTGAAGGTCTTTGCCATTCCTGTCATCATTCTCTCTCAGACCAAAGAGTTAACTCCCACACATAGCCTTCACACGGACTCCTCTCGCAGGTGTGTTTGTCGGCCACACGTCATGCATCTCAACTCTCTTGGACCACAGTGCTTTAGGAAGAGCTTTAGAAAATACTCTCTTCCCACAGCCGTCTTAAATGCCACGAGTCTGGAAAGCAAAAGTAGTACAACAGACCAACAGGCCCACAGTCCCATGCAACCCCAATAAAAATGTATCTCATTGACTTCTGCTACCCCCTAGTGGTTAGGGATGAGCCACACAGCTAACCACGAGACTAGTCTGCTGTGGTTTATGTCGAATTTATTAAGTGTGTAGATTAGAATGTAGATTACCCAAACTAATCCCTCCCTGACCTTTCTCTGACCCAATGGGAATGACTGTATTTTCTCAGCAGCACATAGATTGGATTATTGTAATAGTCATGAGGGCGGAGGAGGATGAAAGGGATGAAGAGGTTCTGACCACGTCTGAAGTTGGGAAGCTCGTTCACTCCTGGCCACGACTCCTCAGTCGGGACCCCTACGACCTGCAGACAGACAGAAAGGGTCCAGAGTGAGCCGTCAACCGTCATCTCTACTAGTTTTTATGGATCTACACTCTTAGAAAAAAGGCTTCCAAAGGAGTCCTAAAGCACCTCTGTCCCCATAGGAAAACCCTTTTGGGTTCCATGAAGAACCCACCGTAGAAAGGTTCTACCTGGAACCAAAATGGGTTCTTCAAAGGGTTCTCCTATGTGGACAGACAAAGACCCTGTTGAGGTTCTAGATAGCACCTTTTCCCAAAGAGTGTAGAGAGGACGATGCCATTGAAAAGAGTGAAAGGGGGATCCTACTCACAGCCCATATTTTCTGCAGCTGCTCAAAGACGTCTGCCACCCCTGGAAAGGCTGGCGTCCCCTGGAGCATCTCAATGAAGATGCATCCAGCTCCCCTGGAAGACAACACAGGATTGAGAGAAGTCATTTAAGAAATCAGTGAAAAGAGAGAGAAGGACGTGACATCATTCTTCAGCACCTCATAATCGGCACAATAAGTGAACTACTTTGGTAAAAACTAAGAGTAGGTTTTGTATCCTAAGCAGTCTATTCATAGAGGGCAAAAGATAGCGTCGAAAAAGGGGAGGGATTCAAAAATGTATCCTTGGTAAAATATTAAAACCGTCCAAAATATACAACACGAAAGCAAATACCTAGGTTGTGGCCAACCCATTTGATTACTGCTGTTAAAATACTACCCTGTTGCTACATTTCTCTTTGTATTCAAAGTCCTTAAACAACATGTGGTCCCAATCTCTTCTATTTGGAAAGGTCAAATAGAAACCTGCCCAGATATCATTAACAGTAATGCACAGGATGGTTTATACCAACGCTTATGCTATTCATTAGTACAAAATTCCTTTATCTCCGGGGGGGATATAATATTTTGCTTAGGAGAGCAACTCTAAACGTTTGATTTTCAGTATGGCACCAAAACATCGTTAGACGAAGGCCAAGAGGTGAAACTCTTCTGAACACGCAACATTCTCTGAACCAAACTGACGTAACTCACTCTGTAGGAGAGTACTAATGGCAACACTAATGACAGCTACTCTAACACCACCACTGATGCCGCTCTCAAAACAACTGGGAACTGGGAACTAGGAAATCTCAGCCTTCAGTGCGTTCAAGACAACTGGGAACTCGGGGAAAAAAACAGCTCCGACTAGGGAAAATCTTTTTGAACGGTCATCCAACCCGGAACTCCAAGTCGGAAACTCGAGCATCTTTCTAGAGCTCTGACCTTCCGACCTTCCGACCACTGACGTCATGATTTGACCACGGTTTTTCCCCGAGCGCCCAATTGTCTAGATAACACCATGACACAGTGGTCTAAGTAGTTATATCATCTCTAGAACAGTGTGGTCCAGTGTTATTCTGGTGTTATTCTGGTTCAGTGCTAGTGGGTTCAGATCTGTCTGCCCAGTGGGAAAAAGCTGACTGAAATGACGTTATTGCAACCTTGCCTGCAGGGTGGTTAGTTATGGAGGATGTTCAGATACGTGTCCCTGTCCAGATACGTCCAACTATGTCCAGTCCACTCACCAGATGTCCAGAGCAGTGGAGTAATCAGTGGAACCCAGGAGGACATCAGGAGGCCGGTACCACAGAGTCACCACCTCAGACGAATAGGTCTGGCACGGGATGGACTTGGACCGGGCCAGCCCTAGTGGATACAGACGGAACCATATAGTTATAACATGAATACAATACCACATATAACATAGACATAACACCACCTGTATACATGACCAAATGACACATTATAAAGAGAGAGTTATTAACAGAGTTCCAACATGTGGAGCTAACGTTACATATGTGGGTTAGTTTGGGCACTGTACACTTTCAAGAAAGAGTGCCACCATAGGTTTCTTCAGATGATAGCTGGACAATGGACTAGCAGGAACTTCAGAGGGTGTGGAGGGGTTGGTTAGGGGGTTGTGGGTTAGGGTTGAACTGGGATCTGGACACAAAGCTAGGATTAGGGTTGTGGTTCAGACTAGGATTAGTGTTGAACCGGAATGTGGACATTAAGCTAGGGGTTTGGGTTTACCGAAGTCAGCCAGTTTGAGCTCCCCCAGGTAGCTGATGAGCAGGTTCTGGGGTTTGAGGTCCCGGTGCAGGATCCTCCGACCGTGGATGTAGGACAGACCCCGCAGTAGCTGGAACATGAAGATCTGATGGACATACATACATACATACAGACAGGCACACAGACAGACATGCAGGAAGAGTATGGTCAACGGTGAACAATTAAAACAATTGAAAAAACAAGAGGACAGATTTTCGGGTGAGAGGGAAAAGGTATGGTATTTGTTGAGGTTCTGTTTCTCGAAATATTGAACTTACCCTGACATTGTAGGAATGCAGGCCCCCTGGGTGCTGTGTCATATACTCAGCCAAGTCTGTTTGTACGTACTCAAAGACAAATGTGAGTGCCTCTTTGGTGTGGATGATGTCATGGAGCAGGACAATGTTGGCGTGTTTCAGGCCTTTCAGGAGGGAAGCTGGACAGACAGACACAGAGCTAATACCAATTCACTTTGTTCACAGTGGGAATGGAATATGATAAGCACATGCAATTCTCCTAAACATGCTAATGCTAACATGACTTGACTTCAGTTCATCTCCTGGAGGGTACTCTGAGACATCGAAAGGATCAATCCTGTTTTGCATGTACAGCATGTGCCTCCTGGAAAAGCTCTCACCCTCCCGGATGGCAGTGAATGGTACGCCTTCTTCAGTCTTCATACGGATCACCTTCAAGGCCACCAGGTGCCCGTTTATCCTGAGGGCAGAGTAGAGGAGAGTAACAGAGAGAGTGAACTCCCCACAGCTCAGTTATGGCGAGGAGATAAAGGCAAATATAGTATTACAGGCAAATACAGTCATCAATTATAATTTATAATGGAGAGATACAATTCATGACCTCAGTAAATGTCAATGAAAATCTCAAACGCACCTCGCCCTCCATTACTGCCAACCAATTAAATCACATCTCCTACCCAACCGAAAAACTTTTTATCTTAGTGCAGCTGTGGCTTTTGGCAGCTCTCTGCCTGGTCTTCTGGAGTCTGACTTTATGAGTTAATAAAGCTCTCTGCCTGGTCATCTGGAGTCTGACTTTATGAGTTAATAAAGCTCTCTGCCTGGTCTTCTGGAGTCTGACTTTATGAGTTAATAAAGCTCTCTGCCTGGTCTTCTGGAGTCTGACTTTATGAGTTAATAAAGCTCTCTGCCTGGTCATCTGGAGACTGACTTCATGAGTTAACAAAGCTCTCTGCCTGGTCTTCTGGAGTCTGACTTTATGTGTTAATA
Organism: Oncorhynchus clarkii lewisi; assembly: GCF_045791955.1. Lineage (NCBI taxonomy): Eukaryota > Metazoa > Chordata > Actinopteri > Salmoniformes > Salmonidae > Oncorhynchus > Oncorhynchus clarkii. The sequence continues at coordinate 20,975,116 of NC_092153.1, forward strand.
AAGCTCTCTGTCCTGAACACTAGCATAACGTCACCAAAGATTTATATAACTAAAGCAAGACAGACCACAGGCTGTCGTTTCAAATGGGAACAAATGAGTCATAGTGGGCGGAGCAAGGAGGTGGGCAGAGCCAAGCACAAGCTAGTGAGATCCTATTGTCACGTTCTAGCATACATTTGCATATTTCCATTAGGGAAAGCCTACTCTGTGAAGTGCGCGTATGCAATAACTAAATAACTAAATTCGCCTTCTAAACAATGCAGTTTTTAAAAACTTTGGCAAAGGGTAAAGTCTACAAAACTTAGTCCACTCTATTCGTAACAGATTATACTTTTGGGAACCATAAACTGTATTGAGATCAAATGTTTCATCGATGAGTAAAATAACAGAATGTTGGCCAAAATCCATCTCGTTCCATCTTCTCCCATCGCCAGCCACTGGGTTTCCTCTCACTACCATATTTGGTAGTGAGTGGAAACGCCAAGCGGATGCTTCACATTTGTACATCCGGTGAAATATCTGTTCCATCTGTGACGTAACCTCTGGCAGCCTCGGCTGTGTGCTGTTTGACCATATAAAGTGAGACCACTGTGAAAGGCTTTACATGCTCTGTGCTCGTTAGCGTAGAACCGTCCAGTAGATCTTCACAAAAACGCATTGTCCTTCGTCAAACGAACAGCACAGGGGGCAAACAGGGTCAGTCAAATCAATACCAGCTGACATAGCGGTCTAGTTTGTAGGGATAATGTAAAAGATGTGCCATATACGAACGACTACACTGACCTATTGGACGTTATCAGAGTGGGCAACGTAATTATTGAGCTGTTCATCAGTGTTGAGTTGTGGTAATGTCTTACAGCTTATAGCACCTGTACTGACTTCAGATTCCTCTTGCTCTTTGGGGTCAAGGTCGGCTTACTGTATAAGCACTTGATGACAACTGATCGATTGATTGATTGATTGATTGATACTGACCGGCTGATTCCCTTGTAGACTGTAGCGTATGTCCCCTCCCCTATCTTCTCCAGGTTCAGGTAGGAGTTGGCTGTGCCAAACTGTAGGCCTGTTTTCTGTGAGGACGGACACGCGTGTGTTAGGTGGGGTAAGGTGCCGACCTAAAGCATTTACAGTACATCTTCATACTGACAGAGTGCGGTAACTGCAGGTACATTACAGATATAACCAGGTGCCACCTACCTCACCAAGCCTGATCCCAGATCTGTTTGTACCATCTTGCCAAATCCTAAAGCCATTGTCACACACCATAGTAAATCATACAGGTGCATCAAAGCTGGGACTGAGAGACTGAAAAACAGCTTCTATCTCAAGGCCATCATACTGTTAAACAGCCATCACTAACACAGAGAGAGGCTGCTGCCTACATACAGATTTGAAATCATTGGCCACTCTAACAAATGGATCACTAGTTACTTTATTAATGCCACTTTAATAATGATGTTGACATATCTTGCATTACTCATCTCATATGTATAAACTGTATTTTATACCATCCACTGCATCTTGCCCATGCCTCTCGGTCATTACTCATCTCATATGTATAAACTGTATTTTATACCATCCACTGCATCTTGCCCATGCCTCTCGGTCATTACTCATCTCATATGTATAAACTGTATTTTATACCATCCACTGCATCTTGCCCATGCCTCTCGGTCATTACTCATCTCATATGTATAAACTGTATTTTATACCATCCACTGCATCTTGCCTCTCGGTCATTACTCATCTCATATGTATAAACTGTATTTTATACCATCCACTGCATCTTGCCCATGCCTCTCGGTCATTACTCATCTCATATGTATAAACTGTATTTTATACCATCCACTGCATCTTGCCTCTCGGTCATTACTCATCTCATATGTATAAACTGTATTTTATACCATCCACTGCATCTTGCCTCTCGGTCATTACTCATCTCATATGTATAAACTGTATTTTATACCATCCACTGCATCTTGCCTCTCGGTCATTACTCATCTCATATGTATATGTACATATTCTTATTCCATCCCTTTACTTAGATTAGTGTGTATTAGGTAGTCGTTGGGGAATTGTTAGATTGCTTGTTAGATATCACCGCACTATTGGAACTAGAAGCACAAGCATTTCGCTACACCCGCAATAACATCTGCTTACCATGTGTATGTGACCAATAAAATGCGATTTGATAACAGATCTGGGACCAGGCTAAACTTCCCAGTGCTCACCCATTGGAAGTCCTGATCGAAACTCTTTCCCCCCATAGGATCACTGTTGCTGCGTCCTCTCTGGACCGTCAGCCTGCGGACCTGCAGCGTGTGAAACCAGTGAGGCTGGGGCTTGGAGTAGGACGGGTCTGCCTCATCCAACTGGCCAGGTTTAAGGAGAGAGAATAGAGAGACAGACAGGAGAGAGAGAGTGGGGGATGCAAATAAACACATGGCAGACAAGAGAGAGAGAGAGAGAGAGAGACAGACAGAGAGAGAGAGACAGAGACAGAGACAGAGAGAGAGAGGGACAGAGAAAGAGAGACAGAGAGAGAGGGAGAGAGACAGAGAGAGAGAGAGAGAGACAGAGAGAGAGACAGAGAGAGAGACAGAGAGAGAGACAGAGAGAGAGAGAGAGAGAGAGAGGGAGAGAGAGAGAGTGGTGGATGCAAATAAACACATGGCAGACAAGAGAGAGAGAGAGAGAGAGAGAGAGAGAGAGAGAGAGAGAGACGGAGACGGAGAGACACAGAAAGACAGACACAAGAGGCAATATGAGGAGACTGTTGTGGGTTGGAAAGTTTCTCAGCCTCCCCACCAACTGTAGCTAACACGATGAAAGATACAGTGAACACTGAGCATACAAAACATGAAGAACACCTGCTCTTTCCACAACATAGACTGACCAGGGGAATCCAGGTGAAAGCTTTGATCCCTTATTGATGTCAGTGTAGATGAAGGGGAGGAGACAGGAAGTATTTTTAATCCTTGGAGACAATTGAGACAAGGATTGTGTATGTGTGCCATTCAGAGAGTGAATTGGCTAGACAAATTACTGAAGTGCCTTTGACCGGGGATATGGCAGTAGGTGCCAAGAACAGCAGGTTCCCGTGTGTATCAAAAATGGTCCACCCCCCGAAAGGATATCCAACCAACTTGACAACTGTGGGAGGCCTTGGAGTCAACATGGGCCAGCATCCCTGTGGAACGCTTCTGACACCTTGTAGAGTCCATGTCCTGACAAATTGAGGCTGTTCTGAAGGCAGAAGGGGGGGTTCCTAATGTTTGGTGTACTCAGTGTAAAAGTCACAGTAGAGTGTGATGTGAGCTATGTGAGCTGTGCTGATACAGAGGCCTGTGATGTCCCATGGGAACGTCATCCATCACCTCCCCACCGTCAGGGTCTACGCTATTCAATGGAATTGCTTTCCTCTGTTCCTGTCGACAGCACCTTTTCCCAAAATACATTTGTTAGACACAGCAGAATGTGTGTTGTGGATTCTCTGAATGTTGTGGACAGGCGTGGGCAGAGAAAAAGAGCTCACATCCCTCCAGGGCCTAGAGAGACACGCAGCCCGCTGTTGTGATGACACATCTATTATTGTAACTGGCCATCTTGTAGCTTGTCAGCTAGAATACATTACCCACCAGCTTTGCTTACAACTTTGGCATAAAAACAAAAACTCACAAGCTAGCTAAAATAATCCCTGGCTACCCCGAGAGAAGTGGAGTAGTGGCGCTTTCCGAGAGAGAATTCCCCGTCAGGAGCGTTTCACTGAACCTATTTGGAGGTGTGCACACTGACAGATGGAGACAGATCACTAAAGTCACCACAACATTGACATCCTGACACTCAGTGTTAGTGTGATAATCCAAGGACACTGACAGTAATGACACAGTGGCACCAGACATCACCCAAACCAAGTCTGCAGAATCAGACACAGACACAGACACACACACACAGACACACACACACACACACGCTCACTGCTACCTCAGCAGATGGTAAGGACGCGACACTCCTGCTCTTAGGAGATGGGGGCTCCTCCATTCCCTCCTCCTCTTGCTCCTCCTCCCTCCCCTCCTCCTTCTCCTCCCCTCTTTCTCCATCTTCTTCGACCTCAACACAGCACCAGCAGCAATTCCGGACACACACAGCAGCCATGGCCCTGACCCTCCATCTCAAATCCTCCATCTTCCTCCTCGCTCACTAGAGAAAGAAACTTTCTCTCTCCCCCCTCTCTCTCTCTCTGTCTCTCTTTCCTGTTTTCGGTGCGGTGGGTTGGCGCTGAAGCTCATATGACTAGCATGAGTCTGGCTCCAATCGCACAGTCCCATGACCCCCCTCCCTGTCCCAGTAGCAGACAAACAGAAACACCATGGACCTCGACCTAATTTGAACAAGAGTGTCCATTCAAGTCAGCACAAGCTGAGAGAAGAGACGACGAGTGTGTCCCGGTGTGCTTGTGTGTGTAAAGAGAGGAAAGGGACAGAGAGGAACTCATAGAGGGAAATCTAATTTGAGGGTTTTATACGAATTAACATTCTATTTCTGTTCCATTTAGGGGTTGGTGGAGGGGGAAGGGGTTCTGTCTCATTTCCTCTACACACCATTGGAGGCTTCTCCCCTATCTTCCTCTCTTGGATTTCATTCAATGGAATCCCAAATATGTGCACGGGGCATTCCGAATATAATGCAGCGAGTGATTGATAGAATTCCTCCGTTATCTCTCAACCGCCAGCGCTCATTGCTCATCCACCCCTCCAGAAAGTCTCGACGTGCCGAAAACACAGTTTGAGGCCTAACACAAGCTAGCTCCAGACCCATTCCCAGCCTGTATGAGGGCGAGGTGTGAGGACTGAGGAGGATTGCGTGTGAAAACAGTCTCCCACAGAGTCGCCATAACCTGACAATCTGAACCACGAGCAGCTTTTATTCTCTGTGGTTCACTTTCCCCATTCTCTTAAAACAGGTTTTTTTCGCCCTCAAAACATTTTCTTAACTGAATACAGTACATACCATTTCTGTGCAGGTTTTGGAGGACACAGGGCAGTTAGTACCACCACATAATGATGCTTTCTGGGAGTGCTGAGTGGTCCACGTAGGGCAGCAGCAAATGGGAATTAGCTCCATAAAAAGTATAATTACAGTTTTAGTAGCAGAGGACAGGACAGAGTAGAATGTCGAGCTCAGTGGGGAGGCAAGGCTATTTTTGTCTCGCTTTCTTTTCAGAGATGTATAATGTAGAATCTCACGGTGCTCTTTCCGCTATGGGGGGGAGACAGGACTTAATGGCCCTTGAAATGAAATGCCTCTCCAACTTCAACGTGACAGTGGGAGAAACGCTGAGTGGTGGTGGTGGAGTGTGTGTGTGTGTCTACAGCATCTCTCTCCTCCCGCTCTCTCGCTCTCTCTCTCTCTCTCTCTCTCTCTCTCTCTCTTGCTCCCTCTCCGTCTCCCACTCTTCTCAGCAGGGGGCAGTGTTGACTATTCTGTTAATCTTCTCTCTCCCCTGGAGGGACGGAGGACACCAGAGAGAACCAGAGAGAAGGAACAACAAAGTATGTCTAACTGTCTCAAACTCTTATGATACATAGTCGAATCTGACCCTTAAAAATAGTATTTCGTAAGTGTTTCGGTCACAGAGAATACCATAGGGTATCTTACCTCCTCATATCCCAGCTGTCTTTGCTTCAGACCTGCCCGGAACAAAAGACAGAAAGCATGAACACTTGTTATTAAGAACACTTGTTCTTAACTTGGATAGAACACTGGTTAGAACACTAGGACAGAACACTTGGATAGAACACATGGTTAGAACACATGGTTAGAAAACTTGGATAGGACACATGGTTGGAACACTTGGATAGAACATTTGGACCAAACCATAAACTTTAAGATCCTGTGTTACAAGGATGCTACAATGTCTACTGCTGTTATCGTGCTTTATAATCCTGAATTCAGCTGAAGATAGAATTTAAGTCCACTGTGGTACAATTCTGTAGCTGGGAGATTCTAATGGAATGTGAAAAGTGGAGCAGAAATGTCAAATGAGAGAGGAGTGGAGCAGGGAAGGAAGGAGAGGATGAGGAGGGAGAGGATGAGTGACAGGAGAAAGAGATGAAAATGTGTGCGTGTGACATGTGAGTGATGATATAAGTTGGGGAGAGAGAGACAGATAGAGAGCCAGAGACACAGAGAGACAGAGACAAAGAGAGACTTGGAGAGAGACAGACAGAGACACCTAGAGACTTGGAGAGGGACACAGAGAGACAGAGAGACAGACAGAGACACCTAGAGACTTGGAGAGAGACAGACAGAGACACCTAGAGACTTGGAGAGAGACACAGAGTGAGACACAGAGAGAGAGAGACACGGAGAGAGACACAGAGAGAGACACAGAGAGACTTGGAGAGAGACACGGAGTGACAGAGAGACTTGGAGAGAGACACAGATAGACAGAGACACAGACAGACGAGGAGAGAGACAGAAAGAAAGACATACAATGACCGAGAGAGAACTTGGAGAGGAGTCTGGATCGGTAGCTCTTTCTCATAAGTGACAGTCAAAGTTTGCAGGAACATGACTGCTCCTTATCTTCTAAATGGGAAGGCTTCACTGTACCCATCCAGACAAGACATTACCTTTAGGGCTGCTTGACTTCAATAACAATAGGCTTTACAGAAAGCATTATTCTCTGTATAGCAACACATATAGTATGTCAACAGAATAGAATACAGTAATATAAAACAAAAATTGTTTGTCAATAATTGATCATATCAATTTGATATGGGAAATGATTGAGGGTATAAATGTATGTTGTTGTTGTTCATATAAAAGCCACATCTATAAAATGGACACATTGGATGATTAAACCCATACAAATATGTTCCAGTCTAAATATATTTGTCTTGGAAGAATACAGTACAGCTGGCACATTGCCTTATCCAACTAACTAAAACTCCTCTTGGCTCAGCATGTGCAGCCATTGACAAAGTCAAGATATAATTAGATTGGGTAGAAACTAGGAATGGCAACCAGGAAATGGAGATCATGATCTGAGCAGTATAGTAGGAGACATCGTGGAGTAGGGATGTTCTGGTATGACTCTGACTGAAGGGCATTTGACTGAGGTGAGGTAAAGTAGGCACCATAGAAATAGAATTCATAGAATGGAGGCCTCTCGAGTGGTGCAGGTACTGCATCGCAGTGCTTGAGGCGTCACTACAGATCCGGCTTCGATGCCAGGCTGTGTCACAGCCGGCCGTAACCGGGAGACCCATGAGGCGGCACACAATTGACCCAGCGCCGTCCGGGTAATGGGAGGGTTTGACCGGCCGAGATGTCCTTGTCCCATCGTGCTCTAGCGACTCCTTGTGGCGGGCTGGGTGCCTGCAAGCTGATTTCGGTCACCAGTTCGGTGTTTACTCCGACACATTGGTGTGGCTGGCTTCTGGGTTAAGCGAGCAGTGTGTCGAGAAGCAGTGTGGCTTGGCACAGTCGTGTTTCAGAAGACGCATGGGTCTCGACCTTCGCCTCACCCGAGTCCGTAGTTGCAGCGATGGGACAAGACTGTAACAACCAATTGGACATCATGAAATTGGGGAGAAAAAAGGGTAAAATATATATTTTTTTTTTATGAATCCAAAGAACGGGTATCCCCATTCAAGTCAATGATGCCATGGTCTGAGGTTCTATGTCTGTTCTAGGGATTCTATTTTTATGGCATAGGTCTATTTCTATGTTAGGGACCCATGGAGAGGCTGTGTGTGGAGTGGTATGTCTAACCCTCTCACCACTTCAAGGTTAGGATATTATATTATTGCTACTAGCTCTGCCTTGGTACAGCACGTCACTGCAGTCAGGGTTATTTTTGGAGGAGAGATGGAGGCACAGAGAGACAGACACTCATGCGCCATCACACTCCGAGCCGAGCCCACCATTCACCACCTACCCTCCTCCCTCCATTCCTATCCCTCCATCTCACCCTCATACAGACCCGTACATACATAGCCCTCATCAGTATTCCTGAGGCAGATCAGAGCAGAGTAGAGTGGGACCTAACTATTGGAGGTGGACAGTTGTCACAGGCAGACAGGCAGGCAGCCTCCAGGCAGCTGGTTAAACAACTACCCACTGGGAGCAGCCTGGGGGGCCTCAGGGCCAGGCAGGCATATGTGCACCGGACGGAGCCGTTGTAGCCCTCCAGCCAGGTCTACCAGACAGTCACATACAGATAGACATCACACAGATAGACATCACACAGATAGACATCACACAGATAGACATCACACAGGTACAGCTTGAGGAGTTCAAAAAAGGTGCAATGTTGTCTATTGTCCAACTCACCCAGGGGGGAGTGGGGGTATTGAGGAGGGGATGGGATGTGTCAGAGAGAGAGAGAGCGAAGCGGAAAAAGCACACATAAACACAGATTGGATTCTTCAAGAACACACTCCTCAATGAATTGAGGTTGAGGCATTTTTGGGGGGAGTCGATGTGTCATTGATGGTCTTATACTATTTCCTCTGAGCTCTATTGGAATTGGAATGCCCTGTGGCGTGTCCCTCTCGTAGCCAGTCTTATAGGTTAGCCTACACTGGCGCTTAAGCCTTGGCACTTTCCTGTATAATCTTACCTCTGGCATACTATCATACTGTACTGTGTGGGATGCATGGAAAATGGTACAAGTAAGTAATGATTCAAGACATGAGTAAACATGTGATCACGTGTAGAAGCAGTGTACTAGCAGCCTAGTGTACAAACATACTATCAGCCTCTCTGAATAGTGTAGAGTTAGTCGCTCGTTTGGACATCCTGTGAGATATGCTCCCAGGCCAAGCAGCTGAGCAGTACATCCTCCTGATACCAGATCTCTCTCTCTGACAGAAATGTGCAAAGCACATCCGAGTCTCTTCAGATTAGAGAAAAAACAACTTCCTTGTTCAAACTGACAGGGCAAGAGAGAGTAGGAACATCGGCTGTCCTGTCTGTGTACAATAACAAAATGACAAATGACAAAATGACAAAATGAGCACAGTTGCAATTCAAACCACACACAACCAATGTGGCGGAAAAAACTGGTTGGAGGACGTGCCATTGCATTTGAATTGGCAGTGACCCCTTACAGATTTGCCCTGAGGTTTTTTTAGAGGACTACAGAGCACTTACTTTATTTTGTTTACACTGCAGCTGTGAGAATGATTAATTATTCATCTCCGTCTACAGAACCACCAGCATCCTGCTTTCCCAGCACTATATCTACAGAGTGTATAACAGCACTATAACTACCCTGACTGTATAACAGCACTATATCTACCCTGAGTGTATAACAGCACTATATCTACAGAGTGTATAACAGCACTATATCTACCCTGAGTGTATGACAGCACTATATCTACCCTGAGTGTATGACAGCACTATATCTACCCTGAGTGTATAACAGCACTATATCTACCCTGAGTGTTTAACAGCACTATAACTACCCTGAGTGTATAACAGCACTATATCTACCCTGAGTGTATAACAGCACTATATCTACCCTGAGTGTATAACAGCACTATATCTACCCTGAGTGTATAACAGCACTATAACTACCCTGAGTGTATAACAGCACTATAACTACCCTGAGTGTATAACAGCACTATATCTACCCTGAGTGTATAACAGCACTATATCTACCCTGAGTGTATAACAGCACTATAACTACCCTGAGTGTATAACAGCACTATAACTACCCTGAGTGTATAACAGCACTATAACTACCCTGAGTGTATAACAGCACTATAACTACCCTGAGTGTATAACAGCACTATAACTACCCTGAGTGTATAACAGCACTATATCTACCCTGAGTGTATAACAGCACTATATCTACCCTGAGTGTATAACAGCACTATATCTACCCTGAGTGTATAACAGCACTATATCTACCCTGAGTGTATAACAGCACTATATCTACCCTGAGTGTATAACAGCACTATAACTACCCTGAGTGTATAACAGCACTATAACTACCCTGAGTGTATAACAGCACTATAACTACCCTGAGTGTATAACAGCACTATATCTACCCTGAGTGTATAACAGCACTATAACTACCCTGAGTGTATAACAGCACTATAACTACCCTGAGTGTATAACAGCACTATATCTACCCTGAGTGTATAACAGCACTATATCTACCCTGAGTGTATAACAGCACTATATCTACCCTGAGTGTATAACAGCACTATATCTACCCTGAGTGTATAACAGCACTATATCTACCCTGAGTGTATAACAGCACTATAACTACCCTGAGTGTATAACAGCACTATAACTACCCTGAGTGTATAACAGCACTATAACTACCCTGAGTGTATAACAGCACTATATCTACCCTGACTGTATAACAGCACTATAACTACCCTGAGTGTATAACAGCACTATATCTACCCTGACTGTATAACAGCACTATATCTACCCTGAGTGTATAACAGCACTATAACTACCCAGTACCCATCCCCCCTGACAACCTACCTCCCCTAGGAACTGGAACCACCTGCACCTTGATGCCTTAGCTGTCTACCTTCCTTCCCCCTGACAACCTGCACCCACCCTGGGGGAGATGTGGGTTACCATCTCACTCCTCTCCCATCTTCTCTTCCACTCTGTGAGAAAAACATCTGCTTCTTACCCCATCCTTCACCTCTCTCCTCACCCCTTTCCTCTCCCACTTAGCGAGCAAAACACCCCTCTGCTCCCACTGGGGCTGCCTCTCCTCCTCTCGTCTCCTCAGCCCCTCTGCTCATCAGCATTTTTATGCTTTATTCAATAAGCCGTGGGCTTCCTAGTTGCATCTGCAGATCAGCAATATAACTTGCCAGTCCATGTCAAGCTACTGACGCTTGTAACAGTCCAGTCCCTAGGGGTGCCCTCATCTCTGGAACAAGGCAACATACCACGCTACAACATCTGACCCTGTTCACGAGCTGCTGCCTGTCATTACCTGTAGAGTGTGTAAGGATAGTTGTCATGCCAACAAGTTAGGTATTGTGTTCCCTAGGTAACATGCAGTACATTCCCCATGCAGTGTATCCTGGAATCTGGCATAGTACAAAGATGGAACACAATAAGCATAGCAGGTTAATACCAACGAGAACTCCGTAAATACTGTTTGTGGGTATGAGAAAGCTTGAGCAAGCACTGTTCGATCCCCTAACCTGACTGGAGTCAGTGTGGTACTGTTTCTAGGGAGGGTAGGTTCGACTAATACTCACCCAGGCGATGGAAAGCCTCCGTGGCTGCATGTCGTAGGTTCTGCATCCCAGCGTTGGTTCCTGCCTGGTGGTGCTGTGGAACCGCTATAGAACCTCACTTACACCCCGGGCATCCTTAGAACTGGACCCAGCTAGAGCAGCACTCTCACCTCAGTCACAGCCCCTCCTTGTCTTCAGCAACCTAGGATGTAAACAGCTTTAGCAGCACAGACAGGATTTTCCTATTTTTTCCTTCTTCCTCTTTCTGCCTGAAGGTGCTCTTGCCTCCTCTATTACTCTCTCTGTGTTTTGCTCTCTCCCTCATGATATTGCACTGTATCCTCCCTCTCTCTCCCTCCTTTCTCCCTGTCTCCCGCTGCTGCCAGTTATTCTGCTGCATGTGAGACAACATTCAATAGCCAATCAGTGGCGTCAGATAGGAGACTCTGCCCAATGAGCTCTCAGTGGAGGAGAGAGCCGGGGCTGCCCGTGTGTTTTGAAAGGTTGGAGCTTGAGCATTGTGTTCAGGGAGTCACTAATGTGTGTGTGTACTGTGGGCTCCTGGGGGAGGAAGTGAGCCATGCTTTTGATCATCTTCATTCCAATAACTCAAGCATAGATTGGTTAAAAAAAAAACATCTAATTTGGCACACAGAAACTAGAGGCCATGAGTAACTTGGTCCAAAAGAATGGCACCAATTGGCCAGTAGTCTCACTTACACCCTCCTATTCCCCGACCTGTTTGAACTAGAGGCTTGAAATGTAGGTGTCTTTCCTCGTGCTGAACAAATTTGCGTCAAGGACCCATAAGGTCCATCAGGATAGATTTTCCTCCATCTTGGACATTTTGGAAAACCTGAAAAACGTATTCCCATGACCCATAAGTCCACAGAACACCAAGTTTGGTATGTAGGCCCCGTGGTGCATCACTAAAACACTTAACTTAGTTTGTGAAACACTTGGTTGGTTAAGAGATGGCTGAGTTATTGATCAAATCAGGAAATCAGATTTTACATGTCCAATTAAAATAAATATTTTGTTAATCCACTTCACAATGGCCTATCAACTTGAAACATTGTAGGGTCGTCGCAGACATTACCACGATGAAGCATGTTAAGTTTTGATTATGTAACGATAATGATTAGAACAATCATAAAATATCTTCTCATGAACTAAAAGTCAGATTCACTCCCACATTTTTTGGGGGGGACTCATCACAACAGTCCCAAAAGAGTATGAGAAAATAACATTGACGCATTCAAAGATGGCCACACTATAGTAGATGCATATTAGCATCTATGCTAAAATATGCCAAAAATATACACTACCGTTCAAAGGTTTGGGGTCACTTAGAAATGTCCTTGTTTTTGAAAGAAAAGCAAAAAATGTTGTCCATTAAAATAGTATCAAATTGATCAGAAATACAGTGTAGACATTGTTAATGTTGTAAATGACAATTGTACCTGGAAACGGCAGACTATTTATGGAATATCTACATAGGCGTACAGAGGCCCATTATCAGCAACCATCACTCCTGTGTTCCAATGGCACGTTGTGTTAGCTAATCCAAGTTCATCATTTTAAGAGGCTAATTGATCATTAGAAAACCCTTTTGCAATTATGTTAGCACAGCTGAAAACTGTTGTCCTGATTAAAGAAGCAATAAAACGGGCCTTCTCTAGGCTAGTTGAGTATCTGGAGCATCAGCATTTGTGGGTTTGATTACAGGCTCAAAATGGCCAGAAACAAAGAACTTTCTTCTGAAACTTGTCAGTCTATTTTTGTTCTGAGAAACGAAGGCTATTCTATGCAAGAAATTGCCAAGAAACTGAAGATCTCATACAACGCTGTGTACTACTCCTTTCACAGAACAGCGCAAACTGTCTCTAACCAGAATAGAAAGAGGAGTGGGAGGCCCCGGTGCACAACTGAGCAAGAGGACAAGTACATTAGAGTGTCTAGTTTGAGAAACAGACACCTTACAAGTCCTCATCTGGCAGCTTCATTAAATAGTACCCGCAAAACACAACGTCAACAGTGAAGAGGTGACTCCGGGATGCTGGCCTTCTAGAAAGAGTTCCTCTGTCCAGTGTTTGTGTTCTTTTGCCCATCTTAATTTTTTATTGTTATTGGCCAGTCTGAGATATGGCTTTTTCTTTGCAACTCTGCCTAGAAGGCCAGCATCCCTGGAGTCGCCTCTTCACTGTTTTTATTTTCACCTTTATTTAACCAGGTAGGCTAGTTGAGAACAAGTTCTCATTTGCAACTGCGACCTGGCCAAGATAAAGCAAAGCAGTGTGACACAGACAACAACACAGAGTTACACATGGAGTAAACAATAAAAAAAAGCCAATAACACAATAAACAAGTCAATGACACAGTAGAAAAAAGAAAGTCTATATACAGTGTGTGCCAAAGGCATCAGCTGGTAGGCAATAAATAGGCCATAGGAGCGAATAATTACAATTGAGCAAATGAACACTGAAGTGATAAATGAGCTGATGATGATGTGCAAGCAGAGATACTGGTGTGCAAAAGAGCAGTTGACGTTGTGACTGGTGTTTTGCGGGTACTATTTATGGCAGATAAACAGGAAATGACTAAATGACCCCAAACTTTTGAACGGTAGTGTTTATATTTTTAAACCTGTAAACCTCTCATTAACCATAGGACCAAATGACAAATCAAATGAGTTACTGACAAATCCAAAATCAGATTTTACGTGTCCATTTAAACCACTGTAAATCTATTCCACAGTGGCCTATAGACTTGAAATGTGTCACCACTATAATGGACGTCCCTAAAGTGAACCATACTGAATTTGGTGTTGATATCTGAAAAAACAAGGAAACTATGAACAACATTCTTTGCATATGCAACGCTAACACTCAAAATCATCTGCAACCATCTTCTCCTCATGAACCACACAGTGGCAAGAAAAAGTATGTGAACCCTTTGGAATTACCTGGATTTATGAATACATTTGACATACAATTTGATCTGATCTTCATCTTAGTCACAACAATAGACAAACTCAGTGTGCTTAAACTAAAAGCACGCAAATTATTGTATTTTTCTTGTCTATATTGAACACAATTTAAACATTCACAGTGTTGATTGGAAAAAGTATGTGAACCCCTAGGCTAATGACTTCTGCAAAAGCTAATTGGAGTCAGGAGTCAACTAATCTGGAGTCGAATCAATGAGATGAGATTGGAGATTTTGGTTAGAGCTTCCCTGCCATGTAAAAAACACTCATAAAATTAGAGTTTGCTATTCACAAGAAGCATTGCCTGATGTGAACCATGCCTTGAACAAAAGAGATCTCAGAAGACCTAAGAAGAAGAATTGTTGCCTTGCATAAAGCTGGAAAGGGTTACAAGATTATCTCTAAAAGTCAGTCCACGGTAATACAAATTGTCTATAAATGGAAACATTTCAGCACTGTTGCTACTTTCCCTAGGAGTGGCCTTCCTGCAAAGATGTCTGCAAGAGCACAACGCAGAATGCTCAATGAGGTTAAGAAGAATCCTAGTGTCAGCTAAAGACTTACAGAAATCTCTGGAAGATGCGAACATCTCTGTTGACGAGTCTACAATACGTAAAACACCAAACAAGAATGGTGTTCATGGGAGGACACCATGGAAGAAGCCACTGCTGTCCAAAAAAAACATTACTGCACGTCTGAAGTTCACAAAAGACCACCTGGATGTTCCGCAGTGCTACGGGCAAAATATTCTGTGGACATACAACACTATGTGTGGAGAAAAAAGGCACAGCACACCAACATCAAAACCTAAGCCCAACTGTAAAGTATGGTGGAGGGAGCATCATGGTTTGGGGCTGCTTTGCTGCCTCAGGGGCTGGACAGCTTGCTATCATCGACAGAAAAATGATTTCCCAAGTTTATCAAGACATTTTGCAGGAGGATGTAAGGCTATCTGTCTGCCAATTGAAGCTCAACAGAAGTTAAGTGATGCAACAGGACAACAACCCAAAAGACAGAATGTATTAACAACAGAATGGCTTGAACAGAAGAAAATGTGTCTTCTGGAGTGGCCCAGTCAGTCCTGACCTCAACCCGATTGAGATGCTGTGGCATGACCTCAAGAGAGCAATTCACACCCGACATCCCAAGAATATTGTGGAACCGAAACAGTTTAGTAAAGATGAATGGTCCAAAATTCTTCCTAACTGTTGTGCAGGTCTGATCCGCAACTACAGAAACATTTGGTTGAGGTTATTGCTGCCAAAGGAAGGTCAACCTGTTATTAAATCCAAGGGTTCACATACTTTTTCCAACCATCACTGTGTGTTCAATAAAGACATTAAAATGTATACTTGTTTGTGTGTTAGTAGTTTAAGCAGACTGTGTTTGTCTATTGTCGTGACTTAGATGAAGATCAGATCAAATTATGACCAATTTATGCAGAAATACAGGTAATTCTCAAGGGTTCACATACTTTTCCTTCCCACTGTATGTCAGTCACTCCAGATTTTGTATTTAGACTCATTACATCAGTCTTTAATGGTTTTTGCATTCAAATATAGCTGCACTGTACCTATAGATGCAAGTTAGCACATATTCTAAAGCTAAAAATACTTCTCACTGTTTTCACTGATGGCACATAAAGAAAGATAGTCCCTACACGATAGAGTGCCTGCTTTTTAATCCAATTTATATTGTTCTTTCTCATCTTGTGGACACTGATCATTGCCGCTTGCAGCTATATTTTTTCCAAAATGTACAAATTGTCAACTTTCCTGACAATGATTTATCACCTACCTGCACCTTGTACCTGCACCTGTTTTTCACCTTGACATTGAGCATTGGCACACGTTCATCAAATAGAAAATCAGTGTAAAACAGCAGAATTCCATATCTGGTGAATTTCAAAATAGATATCTAACAAAGCTAAGCTACTTGACAGAATCGATGTTGTAAAAAAAAGAAGAAATATAAAAAAGGCAAGAAAATACACACACTTTGAGTCCTCTCGGGTTCCGTTCAACTTGTGGTCACAACGACAAAGCGAAAAAAAGGTTAGCCATTAGCTACTCAGCTAATCCCTCGCATAACTCAGTCGCTGCACATTTCACAGGTTTATGAAGAAATGGACATGGTCAGGGAACCGGTAAGTGAAAGACAATTGTATCTGAGATTGTACATAATATATGGTCAGTAGCTACAGTACAAGGAGCAAGTGGAAGGACACATGTCAGCCCCGAGTTGCTAGCTAACGGTAGTTACACGGAGACTATAACAAAGTAAGTTACTGAGACTGTCAAAGGCTTTGGTAGGCACCTAGTAATTATGGTAGGAATTAATCATTCTAGCCAGTTGCGTAGTTTCAAGCAAACTAATGAACTAATTAGTTAATGGACTGAAAATAGGATTTCGTCAAATAAAGAGTTAATAGTATTTAGCTATTTGGCTACTCAAAATCAATGGGGGGGTGTTAGCTAGTTACGTCACTCCCACATGATTGACAGCTAGCCATGTAAACCATGATGAGAAGTGTGTGTGTGTGTGTGTGTGTGTGTGTGTGTGTGTGTGTGTGTGTGTGTGTGTGTGTGTGTGTGTGTGTGTGTGTGTGTGTGTGTGTGTGTGTGTGTGTGTGTGTGTGTGTGTGACAACAACACACTCGCGTACTGTCACTCGTGCTGGCTATTTTGAAGCCACCTAGCTACCAGTAAGGGCTGTATGCAATTAAGTGAGGCAGTGTTACCATTAGCTACTCATTTTTGTAAGTTGTCTTGTGTCCAATGTTGTTTGCCGTATTCAATACAGGGCTGAATTTAGAAACGGATTTGGAGTTTTTCAAGTTGAATTTCACCAGTCTATATGCATCAGCATTGCCATGGACTAATCTCAGTGATGGAGTCCCAGAGGAAAAGGTATGTAGCCCCGAGGTAGGGTGTTGTCAATAAATGTTATGTGATCATCATATGACAATTCAGAATATTTTTCATGTAAGTCTATGCCCTCACAAAGCTCTTGTTGTTTCTCTAGCTAGCTACTGTATCTTCTGTTCCAGGGCATGTTTAATCAGGGTAGTTCAAAAACAATGTCTCCTCTATCTGTGTGGTTGTTCAGAATCCTTGAGAAATGACTTGTCAATGTGTCTGTCTGTCTGTCTACTTCTGTATGTATTCTCCAGCTCTGGTGAGGACAGTTCAGGGGAGCGAGGTTCGCTCCACACCTGGAAGGGCTACTCCTGTAGTGTCACCCCAGAGAGAGTGCTCCTGTCCAGGCCTGTGCTGCAGGCTGCCCTGGGAACACGCCATGGGGTTCTACTGGTGGAGGGTGAGAGTCAATGGACAGTCTTTGATATATAAAGACATTTATTATTAGCCTGCTTGATCTATAATTAAAACAATTTATTTTGTTTGGGGTTTGTATACTGATCTACACATACTACTGCTAATCATTTCTAATAAATCCTCTTGTCTTATGACTTGAATGTTGTGATGTATTTAGGCGGGCAGGTGTACAGCTTTGGTGAGTTCCCATGGAAACAGAGCCAGGTCTCAGAGGTGGGCCCCCTGAAGCCCGTCCTAGAGAGCGCTCTCAGCGGCCAGCGCGTTGTCGCCGTGGCAGCGGGCAGCTTCCACAGCGGGGCGGTTACCGAGGACGGCGGGGTCCACATGTGGGGGGAGAACTCCTTCGGCCAGTGTGGCCTGTCCAGCCTCACTGTAGTCCCCAACCCTACTCCAGTGGCTGTCCTGGACCCCGACACCAGCCCCCCTTATACCATCCGGGTCCTGGAGCTGGCCTGCGGGGAGCAGCACTCCCTTGCTCTCTCTGCCCAGCACGAGGTATGGGCCTGGGGCAGCGGCTGCCAGCTGGGCCTGGTCACCACCATCTTCCCCGTTTGGAAGCCCCAGAAGGTGGAGCACCTGGCGGGCAGACACGTCCTTCAGGTGGCCTGTGGGGCCTTCCACAGCCTTGC
This sequence comes from Oncorhynchus clarkii lewisi, assembly GCF_045791955.1. NCBI lineage: Eukaryota > Metazoa > Chordata > Actinopteri > Salmoniformes > Salmonidae > Oncorhynchus > Oncorhynchus clarkii. The sequence goes on from NC_092153.1 coordinate 20,993,300, forward strand.
CTTGGTGCGTTGCCTACCACCTCAGGAGGCCCGGCGGCCCCTGCCAGACAAGTGTGGCCAGTGCAACCAGCTGCTCTACACCATGACGGACAAGGAGGACCACGTCATTATCTCAGATAGTCATTACTGCCCCCTAGGGGTGGAGTTGCTGGCTGACGGAGAGGCCAGGCTGGAGCCTGGAAGGTCCCCTCCGCTCAGGCTCCAGAGCTCCCCTTCAGAGCCCCTCTCCTCTCATACCTCGGCCTCAGCGCCTGGTCTCCATCCCTCCATAACAGACCATACAGACTATGAGAGGAGGAGGACAGTGGCACAGAATGGGGAAGTCTTAACCACTACAGACTCTGACATCTCTGCTGCTGGGACAGACTCAGATCGAACTGTTGGCGGTGTGGGGGGTGCAGGGTCTCAGAACTCCCCCTACCCTGATGATCAGGCAGTGAAAGAATATCTCAAGAAACTGTCTGACACCTCATTGGCTGAGGAGACTGCCAAGACGACCATAGCAGGAGCAAGTTTTCAGGTTAGTACTGATGATTTGATGCTTTAAGCCTAAAGCTACCCATTTTTTGCACACTTGGTGGGTGACATGCTGACTTTTTGGGAGTTTGAGGTGTTTGAAAAGTGACAATGAGCTGTCACGCGGTGTTTCCTGGGTCGTGTTCATTAAGGCACGCAAAGGTAAAACATTTTTGCTAAGGATAACTAAAATGTGCTTTTCTTATAGGTCCAGGAAGTCTTCCTGTTTCTGTCAGTTTTATTTTGTGTGGTGCCTAATGCACCCTGTGTTTCAGCCCCCAGCAGATAGCCTTGACCTCCTGACCTCTGACCTCCTCCCTGGGGTCATGCCAGTGACCACCAGCTCTGCCCTCAACAGCCTGGTCTCATCCTGTGCCTCCGCCGTGGCCGAGAGAGTGGTCTCCACCTGCGAGGCTCTGTCCCTGAAGAAGAGGATTAACTGCTACTACCCTGGGGTTGGGGGTGTAGCAGGAGCACCCGGTGGGGTGCCAGGAGGGTTTCCAGTGGGCCCCGCGGAGGAGCGGGTGCGTCTGGAGGAGTCCATGCAGGGGAAGAAGAGCTGCAGCACGGGGGATATCCGTGAGGAGGAGGCCGAGGGCCTGAGTCGACGTCTCTCTCTGCCTGGACTCCTCTCTCAGGGTAGATACGCTGTTCGTCTCTTATCCTCCACCTCTGCTCATCGCCTCTTATCCTTCTTATCTTCCTCCTATACTCTGATGTGTAAGTATGCGTGTGTCCCCGCTCATCCGGCCTGCGAACATATCGAACGTCCATCTGAACTACAGTACTATACAGTATGTTTTGGAATGCTGTGACGGCTGACCATTTTGTTTCAGTGTGGTGTTTCATGGCTCTTATGTGTGTGTGGACTACAGTCAGTGAACAGTGGTTTTTCTTCCGCGATTAAAGCTCTCAGTCATAGAGGAATATGTGAGGACTTAACCAGAAGGGTTGCAGGAAGGAGAGGAGTGAGGAGAGGGTGAGCGAATAAGACTGAGAAGAAAGGAGCGAGAGTCTGTGAGATTGTGAGGGAAGGAGAGGGAGAGAACTGAGGAAGTGAGAGTGTGAAGAAGACATATCTGTGTGTGAGGGAGAGAGGGTGAGGAAGATGGAGAGGGCAAGATGGCCGTGATAATCTCTTGAGAAACCCAGTTAGAGTGGTAGTGCCTGCAGTATCGGAGGAATCTTCTATTGTCATGTTGGTAGGGTGACCGCTGAACGGTAGGATTTGTCCCTAGCTAGCCGAGGGTGTCTTAAGGGGATTTGGGATATGCAAAAAACACATTTGACACATGCGTATAATACACACTTATATATGTCCTGTGAAATGGAACAAATAAAAAATAAATTATTAGCTTCCTGCTGCAGCCAGGGAGGGGACAGACAGCTCACCGCTCCCCTCTCTTGGTGGCTCTCCTCTGGGCTGACAGATGGCTCTCTGTGGGGGACAGATGGCTCTCAGTGGGGGACAGGATGTCACAGTGGAAACCACCAACCCACGCCTCATCAGTGATGCCCTGGTCTGTCTGTCCTCATTAACACTCCCTCCCATATGCTTACTGTGGTACGGGACCTGGCTCCGGCTGGGCACAATGACTCATCATCAGGAGGATGCTGTGAGGCCTGTGTTTCTGGGTTATTGCAGAAGTGTTTTGTTTTTCACGAGTAGATGAAGATCACTCCGTGACTAAACCAGTCATCCTGAGCATGTCTTTACAGTTGTTTACACTCACCTGTGGAACAGAGAGGACTTCATCCGTAACATTAGCTGCAGTTGACTGCCGTAACTGAACATGGCTTGAGAGGAAGCATAGAAAATGTGCCATTTAAGAAATTTAAGAAACATATCGGTCTGTCTCCGTCTGCAGTGTCCCCCAGGTTGCTGCGGAGGGCCAGCCGGCCCAGGGTGCGAGCAGTGCCCCTCACCCCTGTGGGAGGGCTCCCAGAGGCGGGGGAGCTGCTCCCCTCTCTGCAGACCGAGGTGTGGAGCTGGGGGCGTGGTGAGGAGGGCCAGCTAGGCCACGGGGACAACCTCCCCAGGTCAGTGTCCACTCAACACCAATCACTGAGGGCTGGGGATGAGAACCATGATGATTGACAGTTGTGTCGACCAGTAAAGCATCAGAGTATGAGTGCTGAATCTGATCTAGGATCTGTTTGGCCTTTGAGATAAATAAGATTACATGGACAGGGATGACATGCTCCTAGATTGGCACTCCTACTCTGAAATGCTTTGACCCTGGTTGTTGACTGAGAGGTGTTTCTGACCTGCAGGCTGCAGCCACTGTGCATCAAGTGTCTGAGCAGTAAGGAGGTGGTGCTTGTGGCTGCTGGGGCACATCACTCCCTGGCCCTGACGACACAGTCCCAGGTCAGGAACTACATTATCACTCCTCATGGGAAACTGAGTCGGAGGGATTCCTCCCAACTGTGTGAACATTTGTGTGTGTGTTTTCAAGGTCTTCTCCTGGGGTAGTAACAGCTCTGGCCAGCTAGGACACATGGCGTGTCCTACTACTATCCCTCGCCTTGCCAAGGTAAGAGTGTGTTTCTTTAATTGAGGAAAATGGTGCCCATGCAGTCATCTTTACCACACACTAACCCAGTGTTCCTCCTTTATTAATTTAGCAGCGATGCCCCCGTCGATGGGCAACGCAGGTGAATGGTGTTCTTTGGCACCCCCTCCCGTGCTACCTTTGCCTCCGCTGCTGAAAACAATCTTAGAAGAAACACTGCTAACCTAAACTCAGCAACAAAAAAAATAAACGTCCCTTTTTCAGGACGTTCAAATTTTCAAAGAAAATTTGTCAAAATCCAAATAACTTCACAGATCTTCATTGTAAAGGGTTTAAACACTGTTTCCCATGCTTGTTTAATGAACCATAAACCATTAATGAACATGCAACTGTGGAACGGTCGTTAAGACACTAACCGCTTAGACGGTAGGCAATTAAGGTCAGAGTTATGAAAACTTAGGACACTAAAGAGGCCTTTCTACTGACTGAAAAACACCAAAAGAAAGATGCCCAGGGTCCCTGCTCATCTGCGTGAACGTGGCTTAGGCATGCTGCAAGGAGGCATGAGGACTGCAATAAATTGCAATGTCCGTACTGTCGCCTAAGACAGTGCTACAGGGAGACGGGACGGGCAGCTGATTGTCCTCACAGTGACAGACCACGTGTAACAACACATGCACAGGATCAGTACATCCGGGCATCACACCTGCAGGACAGGTACAGGATGACAACAACAACTGCCCGAGTTACACCTGGAACGCAGAATCCCTCCTTCAGTGCTCAGACTATCCGCAATAGGCTGAGAGAGGCTGGGCTGAGGGCTTGTAGGCCTGTTGTCTGGTGAGCACCTGCCTTACATCACTGGCAACAACGTCGCCTATGGGCACAAACCCATCGTCGCTGGACCAGACAGAACTGGCAAAAAGTGCTCTTCACTGACGAGTCGCGTTTTTTGTCTCACCAGGGGTGATGGTTGGATTTGCGTTTATCGTCGAAAGAATGAGTGTTACACTGAGTCCGGTACTCTGGAGCGGGATCGATTTGGAGGTGGAGGGTGCGTCATGGTCTGTGGCGGTGTGTCACAGCATCATCGGACTGAGTTTGTTGTCATTGCAGGCTATCTCAACGCTGTGTGTTACAGGGAAGACATCCTCCTCCCTCATGTGGTACCCTTCCTGCAGGCTCATCCTACCATGACCCTCCAGCATGACAATGCCACCAGCCATACTGCTCCTTCTGTGGGTTATTTCCGGCAGACAGGAATGTCAGTGTTCTGCCATGGCAAGTGAAGAGCCCAGATCTCAATCCCATTGAGCACATCTGGTACCTGTTGAACCGGAGGGTGAGGGCTAGGGTCATTTCCCCCCCAGAAATGCCTGGGAACTTGCAGATGCCTTGGTGGAAGACTGGGGTAACATCTCACAGCAAGAACCAGCAAATCTAGTGCAGTCCATGAGGAAGAGATGCACTGCAGTACTTAATGCAGCTGGTGGCCAGATACTGAATGTTACTTTTGATTTTGACGTTGATTTATATAGTATTTCGTACATCAGCTGATATCTCAAAGTGCTGTACAGAAACCCAGCCTAAAACCCCAAACAGCAAGCAATGCAGGTGTATAAGCACGGGAGACCCCCTGGTGTGGGACTAAGTCTCAATGGAAAAGCACCCTCAGCTGCTTAGTGATCACAAATCATAGGACATTTTGACTATTGAGTTTGTGCAGGACTGTTAGTACAAGCGTGAGTAGCTTTGGCATGTGCGAGCCAGAACTGTTCATAGCTGCATTTATCCTGTTTCTGTAGCATGAGGCAGCTTGATGTACAAGTCACATCAAATCAAATTTTATTTGTCGCATACACATGGTTAGCAGATGTTAATGCGAGTGTAGCGAAATGCTTGTGCTTCTAGTTCCGACAATGCAGTAATAACCAACAAGTAATCTAACTAACAATTCCAAAACTACTGTCTTGTACACACAAGTGTAAGGGGATAAAGAATATGTACATAAAGATATATGAATGAGTGATGGTACAGAGCGGCATAGGCAAGATACAGTAGATGGTATCGAGTACAGTATATACATATGAGATGAGTATGTAAACAAAGTGGCATAGTTAAAGTGGCTAGTGATACATGTATTACATAAAGATGCAGTAGATGATATAGAGTACAGTATATACGTATACATATGAGATGAATAATGTAGGGTATGTAAACATTATATTAGGTAGCATTGTTTAAAGTGGCTAGTGATATATTTTACATAATTTCCCATCAATTCCCATTATTAATAGTGGCTGGAGTTGAGTCAGTGTGTTGGCAGCAGCCACTCAATGTTAGTGGTGGCTGTTTAACAGTCTGATGGCCTTGAGATAGAAGCTGTTTTTCAGTCTCTCGGTCCCTGCTTTGATTAACCTGTACTGACCTCGCCTTCTGGATGATAGCGGGGTGAACAGGCAGTGGCTCAGGTGGTTGTTGTCCTTGATGATCTTTATGGCCTTCCTGTAACATCGGGTGGTGTAGGTGTCCTGGAGGGCAGGTAGTTTGCCACCGGTGATGCGTTGTGCAGACCTCACTACCCTCTGGAGAGCCTTACGGTTGTGGGCGGAGCAGTTGCCGTACCAGGCGGTGATACAGCCCGCCAGGATGCTCTCGATTGTGCATCTGTAGAAGTTTGTGAGTGCTTTTGGTGACAAGCCAAATTTCTTCAGCCTCCTGAGGTTGAAGAGGTGCTGCTGCGCCTTCTTCACGATGCTGTCTGTGTGGGTGGACCAATTCAGTTTGTCTGTGATGTGTATGCCGAGGAACTTAAAACTTGCTACCCACTCCACTACTGTTCCATCGATGTGGATAGGGGGGTGTTCCCTCTGCTGTTTCCTGAAGTCCACAATCATCTCCTTAGTTTTGTTGACGTTGAGTGTGAGGTTATTTTCCTGACACCACACTCCGAGGGCCCTCACCTCCTCCCTGTAGGCCGTCTCGTCGTGGTTGGTAATCAAGCCTACCACTGTTGTGTCGTCCGCAAACTTGATGATTGAGTTGGAGGCGTGCGTGGCCACACAGTCGTGGGTGAACAGGGAGTACAGGAGAGGGCTCAGAACGCACCCTTGTGGGGCCCCAGTGTTGAGGATCAGCGGGGTGGAGATGTTGTTGCCTACCCTCACCACCTGGGGGCGGCCCGTCAGGAAGTCCAGTAGCCAGTTGCACAGGGCAGGGTCGAGACCCAGGGTCTCGAGCTTGATGACGAGCTTGGAGGGTACTATGGTGTTAACTGCTGAGCTGTAGTCGATGAACAGCATTCTCACGTAGGTATTCCTCTTGTCCAGATGGGTTAGGGCAGTGTGCAGTGTGGTTGAGATTGCATCGTCTGTGGACCTATTTGGGCGGTAAGCAAATTGGAGTGGGTCTAGGGTGTCAGGTAGGGTGGAGGTGATATGGTCCTTGACTAGTCTCTCAAAGCACTTCATGATGACGGAAGTGAGTGCTACGGGGCGGTAGTCGTTTAGCTCAGTTACCTTAGCTTTCTTGGGAACAGGAACAATGGTGGCCCTCTTGAAGCATGTGGGAACAGCAGACTGGGATAGGGATTGATTGAATATGTCCGTAAACACACCAGCCAGCTGGTCTGCGCATGCTCTGAGGGCGCGGCTGGGGATGCCGTCTGGGCCTGCAGCCTTGCGAGGGTTAACACGTTTAAATGTTTTACTCACCTCGGCTGCAGTGAAGGAGAGGCCGCATGTTTTGGTTGCAGGCCGTGTCAGTGGCACTGTATTGTCCTCAAAGCGGGCAAAAAAGTTATTTAGTCTGCCTGGGAGCAAGACATCCTGGTCCGTGACGGGGCTGGTTTTCTTTTTGTAATCCGTGATTGACTGTAGACCCTGCCACATACCTCTTGTGTCTTAGCCGTTGAATTGAGATTCTACTTTGTCTCTATACTGACGCCCATCCCCTGGACAGGACGCTAGTCTGTCGCATGGCCTTACCTCCAATCCATCCCCTTAATGCTGATTGCCAAGCAGAGACGCATCCGGTCCCATTTTTACAGTTTTTGGTATGACTTGGCCGGGGATCGAACTCCCAACCTTCCAATTTCAGGGTGGACACTCAAACCACAAGGCCACTGAGTTGTAGAAGCCTAGCACAACACAAATGTACAGTGATCTGATCTGCTCTGTTTGTCCCTGGTGTGACCCTGTAGCTGTCCGAGGGGATACGTGTATGGGACGTGGGTGCGGGGGCGCAGCACACCCTCCTCCTGGCCGATGGGGACTGTTACCAGCCCATCCTTTACTATAGCGGACAGCAGGTCAGAGAGGCGGCGCAGGACGCACCCCAGGACCAGACAGAGGGGTACAGCTACACCCAGCAACCAGTGCTGCTCCCCTTCTGCATGAACGTGAGTAGTGGACCACACACACACACACAGTGTACTGAACCCCTGCTGTGTTCCACTTTTTGTGTATTCAGCATCTGCTTTGTGATTTCAACTGACATTTGACCCGATGGTGGTGCGTGTGTCTGTGGGTTTTGTTTATCCGTGTTTTAGTTGGGCTACGTGAGCGGTGTATTCGCGGGGGGCCAGAGCTGCGTGGCGCTAGCCGACCGCAACGTCACGGGTTTCATCGCCAGCCTCCACGAGCTGGCTGCTGCCGAGAGGAAGTTCTACTGCAAGCTGAGCTCTGTGAAGAACCACATCCTGCGCCCCCTGTTGGACCTGGGTGAGAACTACTGCTCCCGCTACAGCTCCGCTGGACAGAGGCCATGGGTCAGAGGTTAGAGAGGGAGAGAGAGAAGGGCGAGTTTTATTTTCATGGTAACCAATGTCCAATCAAAGGGAAAGGGATTGGTCCGCATTCAAAAAGATCTGGCATGAAGCTTCCGTTTTGTTAAATGTTATTATTAGTACAGACCTGTAACTTTTGGTTAACTATGTGCTGGACTAGAGTAAGTTGGTACGTTTCAGAGTAAATATTAGGTTGATTACCTCTTGGTTGTGTGTATTTTTTTTATTTTATATATTTTTTTTTTTCCCACAGTGTTTTGCTAACAGGTGTGTGTTCTCCTTCTAACCCTCAGAGTCGTTGGGTACAGCCCTAGGCCCGGCGTCAACAGTGCTGCTACAGAGCCTGGCGAGGTGTTATAGCCGCCTGTGCCACCTCACTGGGCAGCACTCCGCCTCGCTCACCGCCAACCTGCGCCGCCGTCGGGAGGTGAAAAGCTTGGTTATGCTGGAGCACGCCAGCATCTTCCTGGACACGTACAATGAGTATGTACAGTATGTACCCTCCCGCTGTCTGACATTTACTTCTTTACAAAAAGCACCTCTGTACTAGCTGCTGTGAGAAATGTCCCTCTTTTGTTATTTGGTACATGTGTACATGTAGTTCTGCGTGACCTCTCCTTCTCTCCTCCTCTTTCCATTCCTTCCCCCTCCTCATCCCTCCCTGCCAGGTACTGCTGCTCTGTGGGTAACTTCCTGGTGATGGGGGGCTTCCAAGCTCTGGCCAAGCCCTCGCTGTGAGAGTGTACACACACACACACACACACACAGTAGGACGTCTAGCAGCCTTAGCTTATTATCCTTACCATTTGCGGTGCTCATTATATGTTCATTATCTTTACCATTTACCTAGGCATGTGTGCTCATTATCCTTAACGTTGACCCAAGCCTGTGTGCTCATTATCCTTAACATTGACCCAAGCCTGTGTCAAGGGACAGCTGTTTGATGCCTAGTTGTTCTGCACACAATGAGACTGAGGAAGCTCATGCAGGTTTAATTGGAAAGGGAAAAGTCAAAGGATTAATTCGAAATCATTTTTATGGGCTCTTTTTAATTATGAAAACGGGTGGTTCGAGCCCTGAATGCTGATGCAAAAATGCAAAAAATACCACATATACCACGGGTATGCCCAAAACATTTTTTCACTGTTGTAATTACATTGGTAACCAGTTTATAATAGCAATAAGGCACCTCAGGGGTTTGTGGTATATGACCAATATACCACGGCCAAGGGCTGTATCCAGGCACTCTAAGAACAGCTCTTAACCGTGTTATATTGGCCATATACCACATCCCTTCTGGCCTTATTGCTTAATTATAAACCAATGTGTTTGTTTCTGGAAAGGTGAACAGTGAATTAAAACAGGACATCTCTTCTTTCTTTTTCCATCTCTCCTCCCCTACACTCTCCTCCCTCCCTCCATCTTCCCCCACCCTCTCCTCCCTCCCTGCCCTCCATCTTCCCCTGCCCTCCATCCTCCCCCGCCACCCCCTCCACCATCTTCTGTTCCTCTGCTCAGAGAATTCTTTGGGAAGTGTCCAGAGCTGTTGCAGCGGCTGGCAGAGTCCAGCGAGGAGAACATTCCTCTGAGTGACCTGTTGGTGGCGCTCTTCTACCTGCCCATGAGACACCTTCACGAGTATGGCAGGCTGCTGCTCAAACTGGGAACCTGCTTCGAGGTGGTACGTGGAGGACCTAGGACCGGGCTGTACACACACACACACACACACACACACACACACGCTCACACACCTTCAAAACTCTCCCTTTCGTGTGTGTCTCTCCATCCCTGCAGAGCTCAGTGGACTACCAGAAGCTGCAGGACGGCTGCTCTAATTTTGAGGCCCTGGCTCTTCATCTGAAGATGAGGAGGAAGGAGGCAGAGTACACATACCACTTCTGGAAGAGCTTCCCTGGCAAGATGACGGTCAGTGGCCTGGTCAGTTGGTTTGACCACAGTAATCAGAGCCAGATTTACACTATTGAGCCAATGCCAACCGCACTGTGCTCGCTCAGATATTTTATTTTCACGATGTCCTTTCAAGCATGGTTCCGGAAACTATGGTGGATGTATAATCAGGCCGGCAGAGCACAGCTTAGTTCGGTTTGACTCCATAGTGTGAAACGGGTAGAAGATCTTTCATTCAGCACAATATCTCCAGTTTACCAACCTCTTATCCCATTTCACTTGGCCATCCTGTTCCAGGATTCCCTGCGTAAGCCCCCCCGGAGGCTGATCTGTGAGAGCAGTAACAAGTCCCTGACGCTACAGAACTCTGGAAGGTTCTCTGTCAACTGGTTCATCCTCTTCAACGATGCACTCGTCCACGCTCAGGTAAGCACAGCTCTTACAGCTGGCTCTTACAAAGGTGCCAATCTCTCTTTTCTTTCATTCACCCTCAGAGCATTTGATATGAATATATCTGGTGTGTTGACTGACTCCTATCAAGTTGTGTGTTTGTCTTTGTCCTTGTTCTATCAGGGCGTGGTTCCCTATAAAAGCCTTGTAAGTATGCAGCAGCAGCCAGTGTACTGCCCCCTAGTGAATGCAGCGCCCCCGTGTGGCCAGGGCTCGGCTTAGGATGTAGGCTTCCTGTAGCGGCTCTTTAGGCACCTGCTGCCGGCCTGTAAACCACAAACATCGGCTTCACAGCTTGAAATAACACCCACACCAAAACACACGGTTTTTCTGATCTTTTCATGTACGTTCGGGTGTGCTAACTAACATCTGGCTGGAATAAGCCTCTCTGTTTTTGATTTCTTGAAGCTCACAGTGAAGAATGGCCGTTATTTACCTTCTCCGCCTTCTCCCTTTAACTAACCCAACTGCTCCTGAACGTTAGGAGCCCCACAGCGGGTTCTGTACACCACTTTACAGTGAGCAGCTTCTCCTCAGCCGAGCCCGGTGCCCCCTGCCCTCTGATGCTAGCCTCAGGATACTGTGTGGAAAGCTGAACTGATACTTTGAATAACTAAGGCTCTCTGTAGTATATTGCCTACTTTTATGACATTGTAGTCGTAGTCATAGCAACACGTCGACTCTGCTTACAGGCGTCAATCTAAAAAGTTAAGTCTGCCGTTATTGGGTCTTCCCGACGTGTGCGTCTTGGTTATCTAACTAAGATGCCTTTTTTGACCCGTTTTTATTTTTTGCCATGTGGAGCCTTTAGTTATCATTACTCTGAAACCATGTGACGCCACACGTGAGGATCGGCCGTCTCCGGTTCACTTCTCTCAAAACAGTTTCCTGTGATGTGCCGCTGTCTCTCTTAGTGTGCACCCACCTAGCTGTGTTTGATGACAGTGTGCCTTTTTACCCCCGTCGGCTGCACCCTGTGTGATGCACCCTGTGTGATGCACCCTGTGTGATGCACCCTGTGTGATGCACCCTGTGTGATGCACCCTGTGTGCTGCACCCTGTGTGCTGCACCCTGTGTGCTGCACCCTGTGTGCTGCACCCTGTGTGCTGTGTCTGTCGGCCTGCCTCGTGCCCTGTCGCCCTCGCCTCTCTGCTTGCTATGCAAGTTGGCATCTATTAGGTCATGTGACCTGTGTTTAGCTCCAGTGCCCTGACTACTTCCTGACTGTTGAACCAGTGTACTGTATCTGTAGCTGAGTGTATCAGTATACTGATGTCTCTCTCTCTCTCTTCCCTCCCTCTCCTCCAGTTCTCCACCCACCATGTCTTCCCATTGGCCACACTGTGGGTCGAGCCCATCCCTGAGGAGAACACTGACCTGTGAGTCTATCCCCCTATCCGCCCAATTAGAGAGTTTAGCTGGTGTGTTATTGAGCACTTAGCTCAACGTTTCCCAAACTTGGTCCTGGTCCTGTCACCCCCCCCCCCCCCCCCCCGGATGCACGTTTTGTTTTTGCCCTAGCACTACACAGCTGATTCAACTAATCATCAAGCTTTGATCATTTGAATCAGCTGTGTAGTGTTAGGGCAAAAACCAAAACGTGCACCCCTTGGGGTCCCCAGGACCGAGTTTGGGAAACGCTGCTTCCACTGAGCTGTGCTTTGTTCCATCCAGGTATGGACTGAAGGTGATCTCACCTGAGGAGACCTTCACCCTGCTGGCCTGTTCTTCCATGGAGAAGGTAGGCCACTAGCCAATAGCTAGGCCTCACTACTCTCCTGCTCAGGTTACAAGTATGTAGTGTTTGTGTCTTTTGTAGATTCTTGTTAATCTGCCTAGTTGGGTTCAGTTTGGGGTGACAGACGGTGTAACAACCCATTCAGTTCAATTAAATGCACTTCAATATGACTATTAACCGCCGTGGGTTCTCCAGGCCAAGTGGCTTCGCTCCATCAACCAGGCAGTGGACCAGGCCATGAGTGGGGCGGGGCAGTCAGGCTCAGGGGCAGGGCAGAGGGCGGAGCCTCCCATCTCCCGGACCGCCTGCTACACCTTCTACAAGGACAGCCGTCTGAAGGAGGCCACCTACGAGGGCCGCTGGCTGGCCGGCAAGCCCAATGGGAGGTGGGTCTGGCTGGGGAAGGAGGGATGCAGGACCTGGTGCCTTTGGTTCCACTTCCATACAGTCACAATGAATTGAAAATTGTTGTTTCCAGGGGAACGGTGAAGTGGCTTGATGGGAGAATTTACACGGGGACGTTCAAGAACGGACTGGAGGATGGGTCAGTCAGTGTAAATCGATCAATAAATCGATGTATCAATCACCGTAGTCAGAAATAAAGGCATTTCTCATTGTTCTGCTATTTGTTTATGGGTCGTAGTTTTGGAGATTACGTTATGCCTAGCAAGACGTTGAACCTGAACGACCACTATCAAGGCCACTGGAAAGAAGGGAAGATGCACGGCATTGGAACGTACAAGTGAGTCTGTTTGCCTTTGTGACGAGTTCCAACGTTATTTAAGAAAGGCCCTTCAGGTTAAAAATCACCCTTTTGTAAGCGTGACCAGGAGTTTGCGGGCGTGTCTATGTTTCTGCTGTGTACCCGAACAATGTGACTGTCGTCTATGCAGGTATGCTACAGGTGAGTTGTACGAGGGCTCGTTCCAGGACAACATGCGTCACGGTCACGGGATGCTGCGCAGCGGCACGCTGAACTCCTCCTCCCCCAGCGTCTTCATCGGCCAATGGGTGCACGACAAGAAGACGGGCTACGGCGTCTTTGATGACATCACCAGGTAGTGGATCGCTCCAGCCCACCCTTTTCATACTGCAGCGATAAACTGAGCTGGCCTGGTTACGCATCCAGCTAGCTCAGTACGGTTGGGGTTGGATTGATAGTGTGAAAAGGGTATTAGTGTGTCTGAAGTGCTGACGGTGTTACGTGGTGACCTGTGTTGTTCTGGTGTGTTCCGTCAGAGGAGAGAAGTACATGGGCATGTGGCAGGATGACCAGCGGCAGGGCACGGGCGTCATAGTAACCCAGTTTGGCCTGTACTACGAGGGAGCCTTCAACAACAACAAGATGCAGGTGATTCCTGGGCAGTGGGGTTCTTCCTCCTGACGCTAGCTGAACGTTAGCACATTAGCTCCAAGATATTGGAGGAAAGATGATCACCTCTCCATTTGCAGTTTTTTTTTCTTTTTTTTTCTCGCTGTCTCAGGGCACAGGGGTCTTGCTGTCTGAGGACAACACCACATATGAAGGAGAGTTCTCGGAGGACTGGACTCTCAACGGAAAGGTCAGTGAAAGAAGAGAGACACAAACAAGCCTGAACACACTCTCTCACACAGCTTGCACTCACACACATTTTCGCTTAGCCACATACGTTTGTGCAGACACATGTATAATACAGCACATTACTCTCCCTAATCTCTCAGGGTGTGCTGACCATGGCTAATGGGGACTACTTTGAGGGCACCTTCACCGGGGAGTGGGGCTCCGGCCTGAAGGTCACCGGATCCTTCTTCAAACCCAACCTCTACGACTCAGACGGGGACAAGGGCCGCGCTGTGTACGTCTCTGTACCATTCAATGCCATTGGTTTTAGTATGGTGGAGGATTAGCAGATTCAAAGATTTTAGTCTTGAGCTAAAAGTGGTTAAACAAAAAAAAAGTATAAATAAATTGCAAGGCAATCTGTCCGCAAGAGATGATCCTGCTCTGTTTTTGCATCGAAGCCTTGAAAAAGGTTTTGACAGTTTTGAAATGAACCCAGTCAAGTGAACGTGTATGTGAACATAGAAATAGTCTATTTCCTTTTTATGTGTGTCTCCAGTAAGCTGGGGCGCCTGGCGGTGCGTCCGGAGGAGAAGTGGAGGGCAGTGTTTGAGGAGTGTTGGATGAGGCTGGGCTGTGAGGCCCCTGGCCAGGGAGAGAACCAGAGAGCCTGGGAGAACATCGCTGTAGCCCTGACCACCAGCAGGAGACAGCACAGAGACTGGTAGAGAGAACAGAGACCACACACACAGTACTTCCACCTCACACCTCACTCTCTCTCTCTCACTCACTCACTCACACACACACACACACAGAGTACAGTTGTCTAAGTGGTATTGATGTGTGTTCCAGCCCGGAGATGAACCTGAGTCAGAGTCATAACAGAACTCTGGAGAGTCTGGAGTTCAACCCACAGCAGCATGTTGGCCCTGTTACCATGGAGAAGTATGACCGTATCCGCCATTACCTCATCAAGGTGAGCCAACGACCCCGGGTGACTTCCTAACCCTCCTAATCCCCCTCAGCAAATGGACCCACGCACCAACGTGTCTGACAAGCAAAAATACCAGCACCCACTGTTTGACAAGCAAAATCCTTTTCAGTATGGTTTAATAATGATGATGATGAAGAAATGTCTGAGCCGTCGTCCTGAGGTGCCCCTGTTCATACTGATTTTCTCTTTAGATCTAACATGATTTATCCTCATTGAGAAAACACCACAAAATAGGAATATTCTGAAACTCTCACATTTAACCTTCACTGTCCCCCCCCCCCTACCCCCCAGGCGTGTGACACGCCCCTGCACCCCCTGGGCAGGCTGATGGAGACCCTAGTGGCTGTCTACAGGATGACCTACGTGGGGGTTGGGGCCAACCGCCGCCTCCTACTGCAGGCTGTCAACGAGATCATGTCCTACCTGGCCCGCATCTTCCAGCTCGTCAGGTGTGTGTGTGTGTGTGTGGCCTAAAACGGTCAGATACTGTTTTTCCATTGTTTTAAGCCATGTACTGTATGTGTAATGTTTGTTTGTTTGTTTGTCTCCCAGGTTCCTGTTCCCAGATCTGCCTGAGGAGGGTGGAGTGATCCCTGAACCATCCTCTGACCCCCAGGACAAGAAGGATTCCAACTGCGCAGACACACAGCTAGAATCCCCCAAACCTGGGTACGACCATAGCATATCTTATGTAAAAGAGCATGTCACTGTTGTTTAAATGCTGTTTTCTTCCAGAAGAGAAATATGTTAAGCCCCTGAATGTGTGTTGAATGATGTGTGTGTGGTTTCCCCAGGCGTGTAGTGAGTAGCTCCTCTCTGCTCCTGCCGGTGTTGCTGCCTCGTCTCTACCCCCCTCTCTTCACCCTGTACGCCCTGGAGAAGGAGAGGGAGGACGACGTGTACTGGGAGTGTGTCCTCCGCCTCAACAAACAGCCAGACATGGCCCTGCTCGCCTTCCTCGGAGTGCAACAGTGAGTCTCTCTTGGACTGACCAATGAGGTTGGGAATGACTAGTAGTAGCCTCTTACAACCCTTCTAATCTCGCCGTTTTACATTCTGTTGAATCCGTGTTGCGAAACAGAATGTGAGGATAGTCGGGGCCTTTTTAATTTAGCCTCGTACAAGTTTTTTTCCGATCATGTAGCCTGACGGTCCTGACATGGAAAAACTGTAGTTATAACATGTAAAAATGCATCTCTTTTTGCTTTCAGTAAGTTTTGGCCGGTTTCGGTTCCAGTGCTGGGGGAGAGGACAGAGGTATGACCACTAAGTACATTCTGAAACACACTGCCCTTCTGTGGGTGAATTACAACATTACACCAAGTACATGTTAGATTGTCCTTACTGACAGTCTCTCTCCCCTTTTCTAGGTTGTGTCCAGCACAAAAGACGCCTGTTTTGCCTCGGCAACGGAGACCTTACAGCAGATCAGGTACGCTTTATCCAGAGCAGTACTATATCGTCTCATGAATGAATGAGTCTCATGCACTCTTTAAGTTATGATATTGTGGTTTATACGTGGTCGTGTATTAAGACAGTTTGTTTTCAGCACAACGTTCACCCCATCCGACAAGCTGCAGGTGATCCAGCTGACATTCGAGGAGATCACAAAGGAAGTGGTGTCATCACTGGAGGATAGCTTCCTGTGGTCCATGGACGACCTGTTTCCTGTGTTCCTCTACGTGGTGCTGCGCGCCCGGTGAGTCGATGAGAACACACACATCCTCAGAGATGCACAGAAATCTGATTTTTCTCCAATTTTAGAATCAGAACTACACATCTATTTACAGTACCAGTCAAAAGTTTGGACACCTACTAATTCCAGGGTTTTTCTTTATTTTTACTAATTTCCACATCGTAGAATAATAGTGAAGAAATCACATCTATTGGAGATTCTTCAAAGTAGCCACCCTTTGCCTTGATGACAGCTTTGCACACTCTTGGCATTCTCTCAACCAGCTTCATGAGGTAGTCACATGGAATGCATTTCAATTAACAGGTGTGCCTTGTTAAAAGTTAATTTGTGGAATTTATTTCCTTAATGCATTTGAGACAATAATTTGTGTTGTGACAAGGTAGAGAGGGCTTCTGTATACCACATTTGGTAAAAGACCAAGTCCATATTATGGCAAGAACAACTCAAATAAGCAAAGAGAAACGACAGTCCATCATTACTTTTAGACATGAAGGTCAGTCAATCCTGAAAATGTCAAGAACTTTGAAAGTTTCTTCAAGTGCAGTCACAAAAAACATTGAGTGCTATAATGAAACTGGCTCTCGTGAGGACCGCCACAGGAAAGGAAGACCCAGAGCTACCTCTGCTGTAGACGATAAGTTCATTAGAGTTACCAGCCTCAGAAATTGCAGCCCAAATAAATGCTTCAGAGTTCAAGTAACAGACAGATCTCAACATCAACTGTTCAGAGGAGACTGCATGAATCAGGCCTTCGTGGTCGATTTGCTGAAGAAGAAACCACTACTAAAGAACACCAATAATAAGAAGAGACTTGCTTGGGCCAAGAAACACAAGCAATGGACATTAGACCGGTGGAAATCTGTCCTTTGGTCTGAGTCCAAAGTTGAGATGTTTGGTTCCAACCGCCGTGTCTTTGTGAGATGCAGAGTAGGTGAACTGATGTTCTCCACATGTGTGGTTCCCACCGTGAAGCATGGGGGAGAAGGTGTGATGGTGTGGGGGTGCTTTGCTGGTGACATTGTCTGTGAATTATTTATAGTTCATGGCACACTTAACCAGCACGGCTACCACAGCATTCTGCAGCGATACGACATCCCATCTGGTTTGTGCTTAGTGGAACTAATGACCCAAAACACACCTCCAGGCTGTGTAAGGGCTATTTGACCAAAAAGAAGAGTGATGGAGTGCTGCATCAGATGACCTGGCCTCCACAATCACCCGACTTCAACCCAATTGAGATGGTTTGGGATGAGTTGGACCGCAGAGTGAAGGAAAAGCAGCCAACAAAGTGCTCAGCTTATGTGGGAACTCCTTCAAGACTGTTGGAAAAGCATTCCAGGTGAGAGGTGGTTGAGAGAATGCCAAGAGTGTGCAAAGCTGTCATCAAGGCAAAGGTTGGCTACTTTGAAGAATTGCCATATAAACTATGTTTTGATTTGTTTAACACTTTTTTTTGGTTACTACATGATTCCATGATTTCATAGTTTTGATGTCTTCAGTATTATTCTACAATGTAGAAAATAGTAACAATAAAGAAAAACCCTTGAATGAATAGGTGTGTCCAAACTTTTGACTGGTACTGTGTATGTGTGTTAACCAAGGCTGTGTTTCTCTTCAGGATCAGGAATCTGGGGTCAGAGGTGAGTCTGATAGAGGACTTGATGGACCCCTGTGTACAGCATGGAGAACACGGCATCATGTTCACCACTCTGAAGGTACACTCATAGTATACGTTCTATGGCAGATAGCATCCAAATGCAGGCACTCACACTCATAACTTATTCAGATACTCATAACATATTCATGCGATCGATGAACGCTTACACACACCGCTTCATAGGGAATAAATGAAGCTGTAACTATCTGTATCATATATTCATTTTATTTCCCTCTGTCTGTCAGGCGTGTTACTATCAGATCCAGCATGAGAAGACCACATGAGAACCACAGAGAATCTCTGTACTTTATATTGCAGCAGCTCTGTAAAGTGGCAGTCAGACAGACAGCCGATTTAGAGGGAAGGGATTGGAGAGGTTTTGAGTGATGCTGTGTCAGGGTCGTCACAGGAGGGTCATGATGATTGACAGACAGGCTGCTGAATGTCCATCTGCTCCCCCGTAGCAGGACCCCCTTTACATACACACATACACTGATGCATGCTCTTACACACACACACACACACACACACACTACAAAGCTCCCCGCTCTAACCACTGCCTAATAGTGACCGTGTCATCAGGCTTATACACCTACTTGATTCATCAGGTTGACCTCTGTAAAATCCTTGTTGTAAAACTGTTTTGGCAGTTTGGCCAGTTTATCTGTCAATAGGCTTTGTAACACCTTAGCCCCTGAATGAAGGAACCTGCTCCTTGAGCCGTCTGGAATAGGGGCTTACAGTGATGTGGGCAGAGCCAGTGGCGTTTCAGCCTTATCGTGGACTGTTGTGAATATGACTGGCTATTTACTAGTCACGCTGTATTAGTGGAAGAGATCACTGCCTCTCTTGTCACCCAGCGCTGGTATTGAAATGGAAGTCTATGAAGAGAAACTTCAAATCCAAGTGAGACTCGCCCTTAACATGGAGCCTGTCTAATAACAAGACGCCATCTTGTATGTATGAGGTGGCAACAAGTACGCGTCACATGGCCGGCCACCTGTTGCTTCCATCGGACCTCAGCCCTCAATGCACATGTTATTTAATGGACCAACACAGTACGTCACATTGATGTCACTTAAAACAAGGAAAGAGTTGAACCGCCCAGATGCAGTGATGTCTGTGTACACCGAGCGCTAGCCTACACTCACTCAGACCAACGCCAGTTGAAGTTGTTTTGTAGAATGTACACTCCATACAGTTACGGTGTTCTTGTTGTATTCATTGTTCAGAACAATCTTGAATATACAGCTCTATTCAGGTGATTTGAAGACGTGAAGTTGGGTGGCGCTCTGTTTCTCATGTGATGCAGTTCAATGACAGCCAGCTAATGTGCACCTCACCTGCTGGCCTCTAAAACATTTAAATTCATACTGTATTATTTGTGTTTATAACCTCTCTGTTTGCACAGTATTTATAATGCTACAAGGTGGTTCTTTCAGGTCACTTTGTTATTCTACACCAGAGCTAAAACCTCAGCCACCTACGTGAAATGTTGACACTTGATGGGTAAACCCATAGAAGAAGACTGTTTGTTTATTTTCTGTTATAAAACTTTTCCTGCAATATAGCTAATGTAATATTCATGTTTGTGGTTCTTCAAATCAGATTAAGACTTTTACTAGGAAGCAATATTGTTTATGCGTGTGTTTGGTGTGCTCCCTGTCATGCAGACAGACTTATGACAGTATTATGCAGTATTTGTACCTGCAAGGCAATCGCTACACTGAAGAAACTGTCTCTGTTCAGCTTGTTGGGGTCTGATCATGTTGTAATGGCAATATGATGCTTATACAGTGACATTGAAGTCTACCAAAATAAATTCTTCCTGTTGCAGAATTATTAATGCGGAGAATAGAATTTGTCACAACTGTTATTGATTGTTTGATGGGACACGCAGTACATAAGAATCTATATTTTAAACAGAATTTGATTGTAACCTGGTATTTGGTTAATTCTTTATTCAGCTTGTTGTAATTTGTATGGTCATGCCAAGGTTTACCTCCATTTCCCCCCATAATTCATTTGGAAAGGACTTTGATTATTTAACTGTATATCTGTTTACATCTAAAACACATGACGTGCTGCATGATATAATATCTCTACAGTGTTTTACCCATAGACTGCATAACATACAGTTTGATCTATGAAGGAAGATCTGCCTGCTTGTTTTTATTTTTTATTTAAACTTTATTTAACTCCGTTAAGAACAAATTCTTATTTACAATAACAGCCGAACCCAGACGATGCCGCCCTATTGGACTCCCAATCACGGCCGTTTGTGATACAGCCTGGATTCGAACCAGGTTGCCTGTAGAGACACCTCTAGCACTGAGATGCAGTGCCCCAGTGTTCTCTGTATGTTGTCACATTTGTCCTTTTTAGGGGAATGATGTCAGCATTTTGTCTAATGTACATATCTTAATGTAAACAAAGGGCAATAAAGCCAACTGACAAAGTTCTCTTTGAATAAAATGTGCCTCTGTACTAGTTTGTCTTAAATTGTAAACCACGTGGTCCTGTTACTTTGGTTTAATGGGTTAGATACAGTTAAAGTTGGAAGTTTACATAGTTTTTTAACCACTCCACAAATGTATTGTTAACTATAGTTTTGGCAAGTCGGGTAGGACATCTACTTTGTACATGACACAATTTTTCCAGCAATTGTTTAGACCAATTATTTCACTTATAATTCACTGAATCACAATTCCAGTGGGTCAGAAGTTTACATACATGAAGGTGACTGCTTTTAAACAGCTTGGAAAATTCCAGAAAATGATGTCATGGCTTTAGAAACTTCTGATAGGCTAATTGACATCATTTGAGTCAATTGGAGGTGTACCTGTGGATGTATTTCAAGGCCTACCTTCAAACTGCCTCTGCTTGACATCATGGTAAAATAAATCAGCCAAGACCTCAGAAAAAAACATTGTAGACCTCCACAGGTCTGGTTCATCCTTGGGAGCAATTTCCAAACGCCTGAAGGTACCACGTTCATCTGTACAAACAATAGTACGCAAGTATAAACACCATGGGACCAGGCAGCCGTCATACCGCTCAGGAAGGAGACGCGTTCTGTCTCCTGGAGATTAGCGTACTTTGGTGCGAAAAGTGCAAATCAATCCCAGAACAAAAGCAAAGGACCTTGTGAAGATGCTGAAGGAATCAGGTACAAAGTATTTATCCACAGTAAAACGAGTCCTATATCGACATAACCTGAAAGGCCGCTCAGCAAGGAAGAAGCCACTGCTCCAAATCTGCCATGAAAAAAGCCAGACTATGGTTTGCAACTGCACATGGGGACAAGATTGTACTTTTTGGAAAAATGTCCTCTGGTCTGATGAAACAAAAATAGAACTGTTTGGCCATAATGACCATTGTTATGTTTGGAGGAAAAAGGGGGATGCTTGCCAGCCAAAGAACACCATCCCAACTGTGAAGTACGGGGGTGGCAGCATCATGTTGTGGGGGTGCTTTGCTGCAGGATGCACTTCACAAAATAGATGGCTTCATGAGGAAGGTAAACTATGTGGATATATTGAAACAACATTCAAAGACATCAGACAGGAAGTTAAAGCTTGGTCGCAAATGGGTCTTCCAAATGGACAATGACCCCAAGCATACTTCCAAAGTTGTGGCAAAATGGCTTAAGGACAATAAAGTCAAGGTATTGGAGTTGCCATCACAAAGCCCAGACCTCAACCCTAATGACAATTTGTGGGCAGAACTGAAAAACCGTGTGCGAACAAGGAGGCCTACAAACCTGACTCCGTTACACCAGCTCTGTCAGGAGGAATGGGCCAAATTCACCCAACTTATTGTGGGAAGCTTGTTGAAGGCTACCCAAAACGTTTGACCCAAGTTAAACAATTTAAAGGCAATGCTACCAAATACTAATTGAATGTATCTAAACGTCTGACCCACTGGGATTGTGATGAAAGAAATAAAAGCTTAAATAAATCATTCTCTCTTCTATTATTCTGACATTTCACATTCTTAAAATAAAGTGGTGATTCTAACTGACCTAAAACAGGGAATTTTTACCAAGATTAAATGTCAGGAATTGTGAAAATTTTTGTTTAAATGTATTTGGTTAAGGTGTATGTAAACTTCCAACTTCAACTGTACTTTGGTTTTAGCAGTCAGATTAGAGGTCAAAGGTGACTGTTTTGTAAATATTTGTAGTGCTTCTGATAATCCTCTAAGCTTTGTCCCATTTCTAAAAAACTACAGAGGCAGAGAGTGAATTAATGACAATACAAAATAACTTTTTTTAAAGCCAAAACTTTTTACATTGCAGCAAGATAATCTTAGCTTAAAGTTCAGCAACAAAAAGTAAATTACTGAATAAATCACTATAAACAAACCGTTTCTGATGGTGTTTAACTTATTTACCAATGTTTCATCAATGTTAAGGAGATGCTGGTGACACAGGCACAGGCACACTTAACCAGCATGGCTACCACAGCGTCCTGCAGCGATACGACACCCCATCTGGTTTGCGCTTAGTGGGACTATCATTCACTTTTCAACAGCACAATGACCCAACATACCTCCAGGCTGTGTAAGGGCTATTTGACCAAGAAGGAGGGTGACGGAGTGCTGCATCACATGACCTGGCCTCCTCAATCACCCAACTTCAACCCATTTAAGATGTTTTTGGATGAGTTGAACTGCAGAGTGAAGGAAAAGCAGCCAACAAAGTGCTCAGCATATGTGGGAACTCCTTCAAGACTTTTGGAAAAACATTCCTCATGAAGCTGGTTGAGAAAATGTCATGAGTGCAAAGCTTTCATCAAGGCAAGGGTTGGCTACTTTGAAGAATATAACATATATTTAGATTTGTTTAACACTTTTTTGGTTACTACATGATTCCGTAAGTGTTATTTCATAGTTTGATGTCTTCACTATTATTCTACAATGTAGAAAATAGTAAACATGAAGAAAAACCCTGGAATGAGTAGGTGTGTCCAAACCTTTGACTGCTACTGTGTGTGTGTGTATATATATATATTGCTATATACAGATGACAATTTGCTATCTAGCTAAATCTGGTGCAGGAGCATGTTGTACATGATCCCTGACAAATAAACGTAATAATAATGCTTTGGTTTTAACAGTCACGTTAGAGGTCAAAGGTTACTGTTTCGTAAATATCTCTGGTGCTGCTGATAATCCTCTAAGCTTTGTCCTATTTCTATACCTAAAAAGCTAGACAGAGGGGAGGGGGTAAATTAATGACAATACAAAAATAAGAATTTTAAAGCCAAAGCTTTTTACAGCGCCTCAAGATAATCTTAGGTTAAAGTTGATCTCTAAAATATATTCTGTATTGTCCTCAACATGAAATCATATTTTTTCCCTGGCAGATTACTTCATAGATCACCATCGACAACCAGTTTCTGATTGTGTTTGATAAAACATTGGTCAAATAAGTCCACAGCAAGGAGATGAGTGTGCGACAGACTTACATTTTCATTTGTATGGTTAGAGAAGCAGAATGTGTAGTAGGGTACTACACTATATAATGACTTAATCATCATCATGTTCTGTCCCTATCTCCTCCAGCTGTTGGGAGCTCAGTTCAGTGATGTGTTTAATTACACACTGTGGGCTATCCCCTCTTTTCCCTCTATTCAACACAGAGTAGCTGTGTGGCCATGGCTGCGTCCCAAAATGCACTCTATTCCCTATATAGGGCACAACTTTTGACCAGAGCCCTCCAGGGCCCATAGGGCTCTGGCCAAAAGTAGTACACTGTATCGGGAATAGGGTGCCATTTAGGACACTAGCTTTATCAGGCCACGGTCTGGTGGGTTTTAAAAGCAGAAAGAGTTAAGAAGCTTTGGGAGCAGAGCTGTAGGATAGCCTTGGACAGGCCAGCAGCAGGTTCGACACGCTTCTGTCACTTCCGGCAAGAGAGAGACAACAGCTCACTTGCCCAGGATTAACTGGGATAGAGAGAGGATTACACTCTTCTCTTCTTTCTTTCCAGTTCGCTACGTAGTAAAAGCACAGACCTGTTACCAGCGAATCCCCTGGGGACTCTCACTCTGCGGCAAAAATTGGTAAACTGTATTACACAGAGGACAAATCCTCCTCTGGAGCTAAGTATTAAGGGTTGAGGAAGCGAGTCAAAGGGACTGGAAGAAAAGAGACCACAGAGGTAAGTAGTGAGCACGCAGGAATGTGTTAAGTCTTTTACAGTTGGCTCCGAGCCCAGATACAGTAGACTCTCACTCTGACTGTTGAGGTGGGATTGGGCTCTTCTAGTTTTCAGGATTAAAAAAAATGGTTTTCCCACCAAGGTGATCCACTGTTTTTAATCCAAGTATTACTACATATTAGAGTCAATTGACGTACCCATCCGTCAATCTAATTAACATGATTAAAACATCCCCATACTTCTGTTTAAGATGTAACACTACATCACCGGTATTGTTCTGTCTTTCTGTTGAATGGGTGACGTTGACTGACACAGGGACATGGTAGCACGTAGAATACGGAATTAGAAGAGACTGCTTAAGTGGGCCATTGACTTTTGAACCCTGAGTTTATTTCACACACAGGGCATTAAATTAACCTTAGGGTTTTTAATGTGTGACAGTGGAGGCTGTTTTTACCTGGGAAGTTATTAACACCCCGTTGACATCCATCATAGCAGAACTGATGACTATGTATATAGAGGTCAGAGTCTTATTAATCTGGATTAATGTTACGTTATTGTTATCGAAAATGTGTAAGAAGATTCGATGTTATCATTCAGCTTTTAGATGAACTACTAAGCAAAGAATATATTTTTATCTAATTTCTCTCTTTCCAAGGTCTGGGTTGGGGTGAATTTCCAGCAGTCAGTGCTGGGTGATCCCCATGAGGCAGACTGTGGAAGCCGAGGTGGTGATGTCATCCCCTAGACTGAGTGACCATGGTCAGAAATAGGAACCAGCTTCTCTCTCAACCTCTAGCTGATGGCAATGCACTTCTCTCCTGTATGTTGTGATAATCTTATTGCTATTTATCTTTATGATTATGTTGGTGTTGTCTTCCAGGGCTAAGGCAGATCCTGTCTGACGTGGTAGAGGAGGTGAAACATTCCATCAATAAGGAAATCAACGGGGCAGAGCTCCTATACAGCCTCCTCAACGCCCCTTGGCTCAAGTCCCTGCTCAAAGTTAGTCTGGGAGTCTAGTCTGTGATATACTCTCATCTGGGGTTTAGAAAGGCTGTGTTTCACTTAATCTCTACTTTCTCTCGGGTCTCCAGGTGCATGAGTGTCTGCGGCAACACCAGAGAGAGCCTCCTGCTCCCTTCCTACCGTACACAACACAGCTCATCCAACAGGTAGGACCTTTCCCTCTACTGCTTTGCCCTCTTCCCTCATTGGCTTGTCGGTGGTGTCAGTCCTGTCCTGTGTCCACTCAACCCGTCTTTCTGCTTCTCTTCTAGATTCTGACTGACATGAGAACAGTTCGGAACACTTCTGCTGAGGCCAGGGAGCTTTACAGTCTCCTCAGGGGACCACACCTCCAGGTGAGAGATCCTGAGACAAAAAGGGCTCCTATGATCCTAAACTTTGTATCTGTTGTTGTAGTAACTAAGTTCTTCTGGGTTGTGTGAGTTATGTGTGTTGAGTCCACCTAAATGAATGAATTGACTTAATAGTTGTGCTCTGTCCTAGGCTCTGATATCAACCCATGATATGGTGGCCCAGAAGGATTATGAGCCTGTGCTGCCTCCTATCCCTGACAACCTCCCTGACGATGAGGAGGCCATGAGGATTGTCTGTCTGGTGAAGAACAAGCAGCAGCTGGTGAGTCATGGATTGGATACAACTGTTTGTTTTTAAGGAGGAAGGTTTAAAGCAACAACAAAAAAATACTAGATTAAAAGTATCATCAAGGGTGCAATCTTTTACACCTTGCTATTTTCTAACGTGGATACCAAAAACACACTTTTAGTACTTTCACACTTTTCCCTCCATGCAGGGTTACAGAAAGGTTGTGTTTTATGCACACAGAGTACAAAGCAGCAACTCCTGAGGACCTGACGGAAGCTGTAAGAAAGGGCAGATGATGCTTTCATAACATGTCATTAGTTTGATTGTTAAATTGTGTGACAGATGATTTCAATCAGAGTAATCATAGTAGAGATGGTTTTAATACTTAAAAATTCCAGGATGGCTTATGATTAGTGTCACGATGGGTCAGTTTTGGCCCCCAAAATATACCATTTCCATTTTTGACCCCAAAAATGTTCCCATAGTTATTAAGCTGTATATACTTGGAAGCTCCTACCCATCCACATCTGACATTGCGACCTCTTTTGGAAACTGTTTGGAACAAATCTAAATCCAATCCTGGTGGCAGACAGTTTCAGCAGTACCCTGTGTACCCAGATCCCTATTTCAGGGCTATAGAGGTATCTGTGGCCTCAGACAGAGGTAATATTGTCTAGCCCTGTCTCTCCCCCTGAAAGAGGAGCTCAGGAGGGGGGATCCGCAGTCGCTGGGACACCCTGAGGAAGATGACCCGCCGAAGGCTGATCCACGGTGGGGTCAGGGTGGTGGAGGGCCCCTGGCACGGTGTGAGGGCTCTGGGGGCCGTAGTGCCCGGGGAGCGACCAGTCATGCCCAGCACAAGGAGAGTCGGCTACCCACCAGCTGAGTTGCTATCTTCTGCGGGTCCACCACCCCTGGCCAAGCCCCGCCCTCCACCACGTTTTAAGCCAATGAGTAACTGTAGAATGTGCCAGACTGATGCACTCTGGAAAGAAGAAGGTCTTAATCGCTCTGCCCCCTCAGTCTGTAACTCTGTCCTGATTGGTAAGAACAAACTACAGTTGAAAAGACCCTGCAAACAATATGATTCAATACTGTATCTACTGCCATGAGTAGTACAGTGCTGTACACTGCAATACATATCAGTTCAGTACATTATAATACAACACAATGGAACTTCTACTCTTATTCAGGCTAATAGATTACATTTTTCCAACCTCTCTCCTCCTTGCTTCTGGAGATAATGTGATCAAGGAGCTAGACAGAGAGTCCGCCAACACCCTGTCCCCTCTCCCACACCACGCTCCACGCCTCCAGCCCTGGACTCTCACCTCTCCCTGCATGGCTGCATACCACCATCCCCCCGGAACTCCTCCGCGGTTCCGGAGCTACAGCGTCAGCCCCCGGATCCGCACGGCTCCCCCCAGCCCCATGCAGCATCGGCGGGTAGATGAGATGCCTCGCGACCCCCCTGTGGAGCTGGCTAAGCAGGAGAACCTGGATGAGTTGAGGTCCACGGTGGAGGAGGCTGCTAGCTCTATGGAGCGCAGCACCAATGACGTCCGGCTGCTGGGGCAGAAGATGGCCACCGCCACAGAGCGCATGTCTGAGAGTGTCCAGGAGAATGCCCAGGCCCTGACGCTGCTGGCCCAGGTGGTGAGCAGACTGCAGACACTCACCGCTGCCAGCAGGGCGATAGCAGATACACCGGAACCACACAGAGGAACCAGCAGCGGTATTCCAAATCAAATCAAATTTATTTATATAGCCCTTCGTACATCAGCTGATATCTCAAAGTGCTGTACAGAAACCCAGCCTAAAACCCCAAACAGCAAGCAATGCAGGTGTAGAAGCACGGTGGCTAGGAAAAACTCCCTAGAAAGGCCAAAACCTAGGAAGAAACCTAGAGAGGAACCAGGCTATGTGGGGTGGCCAGTCCTCTTCTGGCTGTGCCGGGTGGAGATTATAACAGAACATGGCCAAGATGTTCAAATGTTCATAAATGACCAGCATGGTCGAATAATAATAAGGCAGAACAGTTGAAACTGGAGCTGCAGCACGGTCAGGTGGACTGGGGACAGCAAGGAGTCATCATGTCAGGTATTCCTGGGGCATGGTCCTAGGCCTCAGGTCCTCCGAGAGAGAGAAAGAAAGAGAGAATTAGAGAGAGCGTATGTGGGATGGCCAGTCCTCTTCTGGCTGTGCCGGGTGGAGATTATAACATTCCACCTGTCAACATATCAGTCAGCGAACAAGAACACACAGCCAGCAGGTTGAAGACTCAGACATCCCTTTCACACCAGTCCAGAGTATGCTCCCTGTCCTCCTCTTCCTCCTCCTTCTCCTCCTCCTCCTCCAGTTCCTTCACTGGCTCTATGGACGGCATATTTACATCCCAGGGGAAGATCTCTCAGCCTCAGTCCCCAGCCTGCAATGGGTCACCCAAGGCAGGGTTGAAGACCAGGGTTCCGCCCATGTCTCCCAAAAAGCATGTTGGTGCTTCCCCCACATCTCAAAAGAAGCAAGGGGAACCCCAGTTCCAGAAACCCCACCTCTACAACAGCCTCTCAACAACTCCACCGCCTGCCCTGCTCGCCCACCACCACAACAAGACTTGCTGCTGCTCCAGCTCCAGCCAGGGGAAGAAGAAGAGGAAGTGAACCAGCCAGGAGAACAGTGGTGCTCTCATGTCTCCAGGAGACCTTCTAGTCCTCTGCTTCAGGGAATGGTCCTCTCCTCAAGATTCCCTCAGAGACCTCGGCTTCAAAAGGCATTTATCCTTTCTTCTGTTATCTTCGTCACCATCATGTCGCCCACCATTCATCCCGCAATTGTGATGTGTTGGCTATGCCCATTGTTGCGTTTCCATCCTCAAGCCGTCCATCTGTGTTTCATGCAACTCTGTGTTTCCCGAATGTCATTTGTTATTTTCACATGATTTCATTTTGTAATTGTAAATAAAGCATGTCCATTATTCCTTTTGGACTCATGATGTTTTCATCTCATATCTCATGACACCCTCCATAACCTGAAATAGGCCAAATGTGTGATTGTTGCTGTTCCACCCCAGTGATGAATCTCTGTACACAGTGAACTCCAAGAGTATTTGGACAGTGACACATTTTGTTGTTGTTTTGGCTCTGTACTCCAGCACTTTGGATTTGAAATTATACAATGACTATGAGGTTAAAGTGCAGATTGTCCGCTTTCATTTGGGGGTATTTTCATCCATATCTGATGAACTGTTTAGAAATTACAGCACTTTTTGTACATTCACTTGTGTATTAAAGTAGTAAAAAGTTAAGTATTTGGTCCCATATTCATAGCACACAATGGCTACATCAAGCTTGCGGGTCTGCACATGTGTTGGATGCATTTCCTGTTGTTTTGTTTGTGTTTCAGATTATTTAGAAGAATGGTAAATAATGTGTTGTGTCATTTTGGGGTCACTTTTATTGTAAAGAAGAATATAATGTTTTTAAACACTTCTAAATTAATGTGGATGCTGCCATGATTACGGATAATCCTGAATGAATTGTGAATAATGATGAGTGAGAAAGTTAGACGCACAAATATCATACTCCCTAAACATGCAAACCTCTCACCATTGCAACAACAGTGGAGGTTTTCTGGGGGGGGTGTATGATATTTGTGCATCTGCAAATTAAAGCTGACAGTCTGCACTTTAACCTTATAACCATTGCATCAATTAAATCCAACGTGCTGAGAGTACAGAGCCAAAGCAACTTAACATTCTTCAAAGTCCCAATACTTTTGGTGCTCACTATGTGTGAGAGCTACAGGACAAAGTTTTAACCCTGGATTCATGTCCCCTCTCTGTCTCTCTCTCTCTTAGGGAGCCACAATAAAGCGAAATGGGATAACAGGGGAGATCTTTGTGGCACGGGTGATCCATGGAGGACTGGCAGACCGCAGCGGTGAGACCACCTCTCTCTGTCACACACTAACTCTCTCTCTCTTTAATCTGTTTCTTCTTACTCATGTGTGCACCCTCTCTCCCCAGGTCTGCTACATGCAGGGGACAGGATCACAGAGGTGAATGGTTACTCCGTAAATGGCCTGGAGCCTGAGCAGGTCATTGAGAGACTGGTGAGTCTACCAGCAGAACACTGCTTGGCTGCCCAAACATCCACACATTTCACACAGTCAACACAGATGGTGTCTGTAGTAAGTCTTTATCCACCGGTGATGTACATGGGTGTTTATCTGTCTTTGGACCCACAGGCCCGGTCTCAAGGCACCCTCATGTTCAAAGTGGTTCCCATCACAGATAGACCAGTCAACAACCAGACGATAGTGAGTAATGGCATGTTTACCGACCTACCCTTCCCTGGTAACAGTATCAGACAAGTCATGTAAGCTCATTGAACCATAATGGCACCAAAACCAAAGTCTTTCTCTTGACAATAGGAGGTTACTATTCCTAAGAAAACCTATGGCCCAGTTCCTGTCTTCGGTGTTGTAGTAAAGATCTTTTTCATTGCATTGTCCCTTGTGTCTTGTTGTCTGTTGTATTGTGTCTCCTGGTGTCCCAGCTGTATGTGCGTGCCATGGCAGACTACAGTCCCCAGCAGGACCCGGCCATCCCCTGCGCCGAGGCAGGTATGGACTTCAGGAAGGGAGACCTGCTGGAGATCGTGGACCAGTCAGACTCCCTCTGGTGGCAGGCCAAGAAACTACCCAGCACCTCAGCCTGTGCTGGCCTTATCCCCTCCACCAACCTGCTCAGGAGGAAACAGAAAGAGTTCTGGTGGTCTCAGCCCTACCAGCCGCACACCTGCATCAAACCCTGTGAGTCGAGTACAGTCTCACCTTTATGTCTGGCTTTTCAACTCTTTTACACCAAATTATAAGCAGCTGGTAACAAGTATTACTGTATATCCATAAAAATAACAAATGACAATTATCTTATTCCTCTTGCTTACCTGAAGTGAGCACTGTGAATGAAGGTAAGAACTATGATCCTTTTTTAAAGTGCCAGTTTTCAATGAGAGGCAGTTATTGTTACACTACATGACTAAAAGTATGTGGACACCTGCTTGTCAAAATCATGGGCATTAATATGAAGTTGGTCCCCTCATTGCTGCTGTAACAGCCTCCACTCATCTGGGAAGGCTTTCCACTAGATGTTGGAACATTGCTGCGGGGACTTGATTCCATTCAGCCACAAGAGCTTTAGTGAGGTCGGGCATTAATGTTGGCCGATTAGGCCTTGCTCGCAGTCGGCGTTCCAATTCATCCTAAAGGTGTTCGATGGGGTTGAGGTCACGGCTCTGTGCAAGCCAGTCAAGTTCTTCCACACCGATCTTGAACAACCATTTCTGTATGGACCTGGCTTTCTGCACGGGGGCATTGTAGTGCTGAAACAGGAAAGGGCCTTCTCCAAACTGTTGCCACAAAGTTGGAAGCACAGAACCATCTAGAATGTCATTGTGTGCTGTAGCGTTAAGATTTCTCTTCACTGGAACTAAGGGGCCTAGCCCGTACCATGTAAAACAGCCCCAGACCATTCTTCCTCCTCCACCAAACTTTACAGGTTG
Organism: Oncorhynchus clarkii lewisi; assembly: GCF_045791955.1. Taxonomy (NCBI): domain Eukaryota; kingdom Metazoa; phylum Chordata; class Actinopteri; order Salmoniformes; family Salmonidae; genus Oncorhynchus; species Oncorhynchus clarkii. The sequence continues at coordinate 21,024,440 of NC_092153.1, forward strand.
CACTATACATTGGAGCAGGTAGCGTTCTCCTGGCATCCGTCAAACCCAGATTTGTCTGTCAGAGAACGCGTTTCCACTGCTCCAGAGTCCAATGGCGGCGAGCTTTACAGCCAACACTTGGCGCATGGTGATCTTAGGCTTGTGTGCGGCTGCTCCACCTTGGAAACTAATTTCATGAAACTCCCAACGAACAATTATTGTGCTGACATTTCTTCCAGAGGAAGTTTGGAACTTGGTAGGGAGTTTTGCTATAGAGGACAGACTATTTTTATTTTCCACCATAATTTGCAAATAAATTCATAAAAAAATCCTACAATGTGATTTTCTGGATTTTTTTTCTTCTAATTTTGTCTGTCATAGTTGAAGTGTACCTATGTTGAAAATTACAGGCCTCTCTCATCTTTTTAAGTGGGAGAACTTGCACAATTGGTGGCTGACTAAATACTTTTTTGCCCCACTGTATATAGTGTATATCATTATTGACTTTGCACTGACCTGTCATCTGTGGTGGAAAAAGTACCCAATTGTCTTACTTGAGTAAAAGTAAAGATACCTTAATAGAAAATGACTCAAGTAAAAGTGAAAGTCACCCAGTAAAATACTACTTGAGTAAAAGTATTTGGTTTTAAATATACTTAAGTATCAAAAGTAAATGTAATTGCTAAAATGTACTTAAGTATCAAAAGTGCAAGTATAAATCATTTCAAATTCCTTATATTAAGCAAAGCAGATGGCCACATTTTCTCGTTTATTTATTTATTTATGGATAGCCAGGGGCATTCTCCAACTCACACATTATTTACAAACGAAGCATGTGTTTAGTGAGTCTGCCAGATCAGAGGCAGTAGGGATGACCAGGGATGTTCTCTTGATAAGTGAGTGAATTTGACCATTTTACTGTCATACTAAGCATTCAACTAGTACTTTTGGATGTCAGGGAAAATGTATGGAGTAAAAAATACATACTTTTCTTTGGGAATGTAGTGAAGTAAAAGTGGTCAAAAATATTAATAGTAAAGTACAGATACCCCCAAAAATGACTTAAGTAGTACTTTTAAGTATTTTACACCTCTGCCTGTCATACTTTGCTCTTTCAGAGGAAGACCTGATTGATGAAAAGTGTGTTGAAGCTGGTAAGATTTCCCTAATTTCCTCTACAACAAATCATATTGTTTCACTCATTTGTTTACTGCAAAATGACTTTGGTGGATTATTTTATGAATGTTTTTCTTCTTCTATTTTCTAACAGATGAGGAAGCTTTTGAATCTGGTAGGTAAGTCTTTGTTGGAGTTAGTTGATCATGCAGCCTATACAAAATACAGTATCACTCAACTATAACCTTGTTTTCTTTATCGCAATCATTTCTGAATTCCAATTTGAAATGTGAGAGGAGCTAAGAGAAGGTGAGCATGACCTGCTCTACTGAGCTCTCCTTTGATCTCAATTAGAATCAACTCCAACACCATGTCTAGTGACATGCACATTCATCCCATTCTCATGCTCTCCCCCTCCCTGTTCCCCCCGCTCCTAGAGGAGGGTGAGTTCAGCACTAACATCGAGGGGATCTATCTAACTGGGTTCAGACGTAGCCTGCGTCTGTGTCGGCGCCAGTCCCTAAGCACAGGCTCCAGTCAGCAGTCCTTCTACACACGCAGCGGCTACAATGCCCTCAACAACCCATACGAAGAGGTGGTACGATACCAGCGCAACCCGCAGGACAAACACCGCCTGGTCGCCCTCGTGGGTAAGACACCAGTCCGGCACTAACCAGCAACACAAATAGATTGGCAAAAGATTCAGATATGTATTGACTGTCATGAATACGTACTATTGTGTATATGGTTTTGTGGCCAATAATGCAGAGACAATATGACACATGTTGTGTTACTGTTTTTGTACATGTACAATGTGCCTCTGCTTGTATTGACACAGAATATGTGTGATGACATGACGGAGACCTCACAAGTGTGTCCTTCTCTCTCAGGTCCCTCTGGCGTTGGAGTGAACGAACTTCGCAGACGGTTAATCAAAATCAACCCAGTGACCTTTCAAGGGGCAGTGCCTCGTGAGTACACCACCTAAGTGGCCTACTTGACTTTCTTCCATTGTTGACATGGATACAATCAATGTCTTATATGATGGCTTGTCTTCCGGTGATGTCATCTGACATATTTTCCCTTCTTCCTCCAGACACGACACGAGCCGCGAGGAGCTATGAGGAGTCTGGTAAAGAGTATCACTTCATCAACAGGGAACTGTTTGAGAACATGGTTTACAACAACAGGTAGGTACTCATTGAGTAACAGCTGCTCACTTTCCTCTCACGAACACATCTTGTTAAATCAACTGTCACAACATGAATGTGACTTGTGGCCTTATGTCCCAATGGGGACAAAGAGGATTAAGTAAGTTAATAACATTGATGTGGACCACCTGATTATAAGCCAGGGTTTTGTGTTGCGTTTATAAAAAACAACAGGTTTCTGGAATACGGGGAGTACAAAGATCATTTCTACGGCACTAGTCGTGATGCTGTGAAGGATGTTTTGAACAGTGGAAGGATCTGTGTCATCGACATCGAGCCTCATGTGAGTCCTGCTGGCGTTCTTATCAGTGGGGCTTCATCATTGACTTGGCCCTATTGTGGAGTTAGCTCTGTGTTGACCTCAGTTGCATCTTGGCCAGGTCTTCATTGTAACTGAGAATGAGTTCTCAATTGACCCGTGTATGATGACTGTCCCCTTCCAGGCCATCCAGTCAGTGAGGACACATGAGCTTAAGGCCTACATTATCTATGTGAAGCCGCCCACCGCAGAACGCATGAAGGAGACCAGAAAGGACGCTCAGATCACCACCAATTACTATGATAACAGATCTTTCAAAGTAAGCACTCCTATGGTTTTATTATCAATTCTCAATGTTTGAATTGACCAGGAAGTCTCTCACGATTTGAACCTCTTTACCTCTTTTTCCAAAGAGACCTGGTAATAATACGCCATCCCTATGGTGATCAATTGGTTGAAATACTGACCATCGTGCCATAGTTAGGATAGTAACCAACTGTCATGATATTCTGTTCCCAACAGGAGGAAGACTTCCAGGAGATGGAGGTGGCAGCCAGGAAGATGGAGTCTCACTACTGCCAGTTCTTTGACTCTGTGATGGTGAACGACGGGCTGCAAGACTCATGTGTTCAGCTACTGAGGGCTGTGAGGAGGGCTCAGGATGAGCCACAGTGGGTTCCTGCCAGCTGGATACGACCCACAGAGGAGTTTTGAAGAGGAGAATAGAGGGGGAGGAGAGTACATAAAAGGATAACAAACAGATGGAGGGCAGGGCATCGTAAAAGAGGGAATGGAGAACAACATGGATGAGGAGTGGCTGTAACCTTTGGCTGCTACTTTTGAAGATACCCTCTGCTCTCAAGTGGAATTTATTTTGGATTGGGTTTATTGTTTTGTTTTGTTTAGTGGTGAGTTTGAGAGACTCATACAGATACTGTCCTTGTGTCTGCTTGAATCTGTTGTTGAATAATTAGCATATTCAAGGCTATGATGGAGCTGGATTAAACCAAAAATCATGTCTGTTTTTCTCTAAAATTGTGTGCGTAGTTGGAGATCATGTATTGATGTGCTACACAGGCATGCTATGAGAGGTTGTAGGTTAACGTCATCTTTCGTTTACATTTAGAGCAAATAATTAGCCATGCTGAATTTCTGTATTTTCTTAATGTTTTTATTTTATTTAATAAAAAGAATGTTAATGCCAAAGAATGTCAATTCAAGTGCTCAAGATTGGTACTATTTTTCAGTATGAAGGCGAGCAAGTAAGTGGAGTTGTGTGCTCACCATTTGAACACAATGTTTTCATAATACTGAAAGGTAAAAAAACAGAATAAAAAAAACATGAGCTGGCACATACCCAGAGTAACCTATATAAAGTCAATTCACCCTGAAGAAGGCACAGTGATGCCGAAACGTTGGGGATTTACCCAATAAATGACTGGGAGTTTATATATGGAGTGTGCGACTCTATTTTTATAGTTTATAATACTGAAGGATTCCTTAAGCACAGGCTGTAATTCCAGGCCATTATTATACAGAATATCTTTAGAGTGTAACATAATGGGATTTGGAATAATGCTAAAAGATATGATGGTATACTGTTACTAATTGTTTTTTAAATACCATTTTGTGTGTGAACAGGTGTTTTTGAATATGTGTTTGTGTGGCATTCTGTGTCAACAAGTGCAGAAGACAGAAGGCTTTTATTTTGAAAACAGGAAGTTCCTTTTTGTGTTCTCAGCTAAAAATCACTGTCATGGCAAGGTCGGGTAAACAGCGTGGCAACCAACATGCAGACGTTACAAACCCGAAACGTTTTAACAGCTAGGTAGCTAACTAGCTAGTTCTTATCGGGGTTCTGTTTTAAAAGGGTATCGCGCAGAAATGGACACAGGAGGATTCCAGGTATGTAGCTAATCTTGTAACGGTCGGAACACAAGGATGCTCTAGCTTAAACGTGCTAGCTAATTTAGTCGACTAACGTTAGCTAGTTATCATTTTGCTATATCTTAGTTAGCTATACATATTTATCTATAAATTCGTTATAACGAGTGATATATGTTTTGTCATATTCCAGTTGCCCAGTGTGTGCAGTCTGTTTTTTAATCAAAAATATTTATTTAGGCACAAAACACGCGACGGAGGGACCTCCCGCCTCTCCCACAGGTACCACTACCATTAGCCGCGCATACTGCACTACATTTACACGACCATCCATATCATACATCTTAAGTGCATTTCGACTTGTAACTAGCTAGTATGCAGCACACTGGTAGCCTATGAGCACATGCCCAGTCAAAAGACTGCTCTCAGACAGCCAGTTTCCATAGGTCTCTCTGGTTTCTGCACTCAGCAACCTGCAGAGGGCCCAACAACAAAGCAGAGGGTGTGACAGGGACCTTGCTGCAGAACCATACAGCATTAGGAGAAAAGGTCAACAACACCGTGAAGAGGTGGATGTAGCTAATGTCACTTCAAAACGGCGGCCCAATATGGGAGGGAAATAAAATATGGCCCTAATAATCATCAACATTGTTCTTACACCAAATTATTACATCAATAAAGGTGTAGTTTAGTGTAGGCTATTTTTGTTGAGGGTCTTCTTCACTTCATACCTCAAGGGGACAAATCCCTCAGGTCTGAATAGTCTGATCTGATCTATGCCTTGATTGGTTGGTATTCCAGTACCTTGGCAGATGCCTACTGCAGATTTAGCCCAGGATTAGGCCGTGTCAGCAAGTCTGTGGCACAGGAATATCCCCAGAGCCCTTCCTAATTCTTGGATGTAATGGTGAGAAAACAACTCACGGTAAGTTCTCTCATACACAGTCGTGGGCCTAGTTTTGGGAAACCGGGCCATGGTACTATTGGATCTTCTCACTGTATGAAAAGGACTCTCTTTTCTGAGTCCAGGTTTGAGTTTTGGAGGATTTTATTGTTAAGATCAATTGGAGAAATTTACTGTTTGAGACTGGGAGTGTTATCTACTTTGAAAGCAAGTTTTGGAGAGAGCTTTGTACAACCACTTGCTTGGTTCCATTGTTCCTTGGTTCCCCTATGTTCTTATCTATTGCCATGTATGGATTGAGGGCCTCCTGAGAGCGCAGCGGTCTAAGGCACTGCAGTGCTAGAGGCGTCACAACAGTCCCTAGTTCGTTTCCAGTCTGTGTCACAACTGGCCGTGATTGGGAGTCCCTTAGTGCGGCATACAATTGGCCCAGCGTCGTCCGGGTTAGGGGAGGGTTCGGCCGAGGGTGTAGGCAGTCATTGTAAATAAGAATTTGTTCTTAACTGACTTGCCTTGTTAAATAAAGGTAAACATTTTTTTTTAAATGATGAAGTATATGAACTAATCTTGAAGGAGTTATGTAAGATGCCAAGCCTCATTCTCTTCTTCCGTGTCCTCTTTAAGCGTGGACAGCGTGCCCTGCCCCCCATGTCAAGGTGAGTCTCGCCTCCTTATGCCGTTGTGATACTGTTTCAACTCATTTATCCCAGCAGAACATCTCTCACGCTCTCTCTTTCCATTTTTTGTGTGTGGCATTTGAACAACTGCATGAAGTCAAGATACAGGTGGTGAGTTGCCTTCAGATGGATGTTGTAATAGATCATTTATCTGTTGAATTTAGGTTGGTGTTGCTGGCTTGGATATAGTTTTCTTAACCTGTTTTGTCTCCTATGTAGATGAGATGCCGGTCCCTAAAAGCAAGAGGAAAAAGTCAAAGAGTCAGGTGGATGGTGTTGAAAGCCCAGAGGGTGGGTGGAAAAGGAATAGTTCTTGGGAGCTCCTTCTGTTGAACTGCTGGTGAACAACGTTGTTCCAAATTTTGGAAGCACCTTGCCTTTAAGTTTCAAGCTATCAATTAGTTATTAAGCTTGCATTCCACTGTCAAATAGTAATGTATAAACTGTTAAAGTACCAGCAATGACTTGAACCACATAGTAAGTACACCTCAAGTATATAATAAGAGAGCTGTTGTTTGTATGTGCAGCAGACCCAGGGGTGGAGATGGCCCAGATGGGGGGCCTGAGCAGTCGTAGGTCATCTGAGGTCATCCAGGCCTTGACCCCCGAGTCGCAGGAAGCTGCACCACAGAGAAGGAAGAAGAAGAAAAAGGCAGCGACCGTAGGTAAACAACATGTCTGACTATATGTAAACAACATGTCTGACTATAGGTAAACAACATGTCTGACTATAGGTAAACTTAATGTCTAACTATATGTAAACAACATGTCTAACTATAGGTAAACAACATGTCTGACTATAGGTAAACAACATGTCTGACTATAGGTAAACTTCATGTCTGACTATAGGTAAACTTCATGTCTGACTATAGGTAAACTTCATGTCTGACTATAGGTAAACTTCTTGTCTGACTATAGGTAAACTTCATGTCTGACTATAGGTAAACTTCATGTCTGACTATAGGTAAACTTCATGTCTGACTATAGGTAAACTTCATGTCTGACTATAGGTAAACTTCATGTCTGACTATAGGTAAACTTCATGTCTGACTATAGGTAAACTTCATGTCTGACTATAGGTAAACTTCATGTCTGACTATAGGTAAACTTCATGTCTGGCTATATGTAAACAACATGTCTGGCTATATGTAAACAACATGTCTGGCTATATGTAAACAACATGTCTGGCTATAGGTAAACTTCATGTCTGGCTATAGGTAAACTTCATGTCTGACTATAGGTAAACTTCATGTCTGACTATAGGTAAACTTCATGTCTGACTATAGGTAAACTTCATGTCTGACTATAGGTAAACTTCATGTCTGACTATAGGTAAACAGCAGGCCTGACTATGGCCTGACTATAGGTAAACTGCAGGCCTCGCTATAGGTAAACAGCAGGCCTCGCTATAGGTAAACAGCAGGCCTCGCTATAGGTAAACAGCAGGCCTCGCTATAGGTAAACAGCAGGCCTCGCTATAGGTAAACAGCAGGCCTCGCTATAGGAAAACAGCAGGCCTGGCTATAGGAAAACAGCAGGCCTGGCTATAGGAAAACAGCAGGCCTGGCTATAGGAAAACAGCAGGCCTGGCTATAGGTAAACAGCAGGCCTGGCTATAGGAAAACAGCAGGCCTGGCTATAGGAAAACAGCAGGCCTGGCTATAGGAAAACAGCAGGCCTGGCTATAGGTAAACAGCAGGCCTGGCTATAGGTAAACAGCAGGCCTGGCTATAGGAAAACAGCAGGCCTGGCTATAGGAAAACAGCAGGCCTGGCTATAGGAAAACAGCAGGCCTGGCTATAGGTAAACAGCAGGCCTGGCTATAGGAAAACAGCAGGCCTGGCTATAGGTAAACAGCAGGCCTGACTATAGGTAAACAGCAGGCCTGGCTATAGGTAAACAGCAGGCCTGGCTATAGGTAAACAGCAGGCCTGACTATAGGTAAACAGCAGGCCTGGCTATAGGTAAACAGCAGGCCTGGCTATAGGAAAACAGCAGGCCTGGCTATAGGTAAACAGCAGGCCTGACTATAGGAAAACAGCAGGCCTGGCTATAGGAAAACAGCAGGCCTGGCTATAGGTAAACAGCAGGACTGGCTATAGGTAAACAGCAGGACTGGCTATAGGAAAACAGCAGGCTTGACTATAGGTAAACAGCAGGCCTGGCTATAGGTAAACAGCAGGCCTGGCTATAGGAAAACAGCAGGACTGGCTATAGGTAAACAGCAGGCCTGGCTATAGGTAAACAGCAGGCCTGACTATAGGAAAACAGCAGGCCTGGCTATAGGTAAACAGCAGGCCTGGCTATAGGTAAACAGCAGGACTGGCTATAGGTAAACAGCAGGACTGGCTATAGGTAAACAGCAGGACTGGCTATAGGTAAACAGCATGCCTCAGGGGAACCATATACCTACTCTTCCTACATTTGTAACTCAAACATGATCTTGTTTGTGTATTATTTATTCTGTCACTTCTGCATGGTTAAGAATATATTCCACTTATATTCAATACATTCCGTTCTGTTTTACCATAACCATTTATAGGCTATATGTCATAGTTGTACTTACTGTATTTGTGTTCGTTCGCTTGTTTGTGTCTCAGACCTGGAGGATGACCAGGCTGACCTGGTGAACGGGGATGGACTGGTGCAGAACACAGCCGAGGCAGGGGAAGAAGTGACCAAAAAACCCAAGAGGAAGAAGTAAGAGACACTAAAAGATGTACTATCTATTCTATGGTATCTTAGTCACTTAATGTTTACACATCTGGCATTACTCATCTCATTTGTATATACTGTTTTCTATATTATTCTACTGTATGTCATTCACTTAATAATGTTTACATATCTGGCATTACTCATCTCATACATATATACTGTTTTCTATACTATTCTACTGTATCTTAGTCCGTTCCGCTCTGACATCGCTCGTCCATATGTACAGTATATAGACTTAATTAATTCCTACTTAGATTTGTGTGTATTGGGTATATGTTGTGTAATTTGTAAGTTATTACTTGTTAGATATTACCAAACTGTCGGAGCTAGAAGCACAAGCATTTTGCTACACCCGCAATAACATCTGCTAATCACGTGTATGTGACAAATCAGATTTGATAGTAAAGTAAAATGTGTTTTCACTTATATGGTTCTATTATGATAGATCCTTTGCTCTTTTAATGAGCTCAGTTTCTCTTTCTTTCTTTCTTTGTGGTCACTCCCTAGGAAGTCGAAAGTGTCCGAGACACAGTACGTCAACGAGCTTGATGTCGAGGACGATGACATCATCACAGACGCTCAGCCACCCATCCCCCAGCATTCCCTGTTCTCTGCTCCCCTGGGACAGAGCCAGCCTGTGGGGAAGGTGTTTGTAGAGAGGAGCAGTGAGTGTCCCCCTTCCTTCTGTTATTTTATGTTAGCTGTACATGGTAGAGTTTAAGAGTATAGGTTCGTTTCCAGGACACAGATGAATTAACCTAGTCCTGGACTATGAAACAATTGCAATGGAAAACCTCTATTGGAAGCCTTACTTGGTTCGAGGACTAGTCTTGTTTCTGTGTCTGGAAAAAATGGCCTTTTATGAATTATTTGGACATCCTTGTGTGTCCTGTCTTCTTGTATGTTGGATAATGTGTTGTTTAACTCTCAGAGAGGTTTCAAGCGGCCGATCGGTCAGACAGACCGAAGCCCAGCGATCAGGTGGACAACTTCGTGGACATCCAGCAGATGTGGACCACCAAGGATGTGTCTGTTAGGGTACATGGTGGCTTCAGGTGTGTGTGTGCAGGTGTCTGTTTGAAAAACGGTGTATTTGTGCATGTGTGAGTCTACCTGTGTGTGAATGTTCCCTCTATATCACTTCTCTCTATCTCTAATAACAGGGGGATTGGGCTGTTCTGCCACGGCTTCCTAGCAGGCTATGCAGTGTGGAACATCATAGTGATCTATGCCCTGGCAGGAAAACATCTCACTACTCTGCCTAACCTACTGCAGCAGTACCACAGCCTGGCCTACCCTGCACAGTCTCTCTTCTACCTACTACTGGCTATAAGCACTGTGTCAGCCTTTGACAGGTAAGGAGGTGGGTGTCTGTGTGGCACATTGTTGTTATTTTGGGTCAGGCCCAAAATAAATGTGGCCATTGTTGTGAAAATATGGAAGCCTGTGGCTAGAGCTAGGAGGTGTTTGTGTGTGTATGTATACAACACACTCGTTCTGTTCCATCAATGGACCCCCTCACAAACACATACACAGACACACACATCTCCTTTCTCTAGCTACAGGCTTGCACATTTTACAACAAACCCCAGTGTGCTCCGTCCCTCCCCTGTGTGTGTGTGTGTGTGTGTGTGTGTAGACTCATTCTCTTTCCATTTCAGGGTGAATCTGGCCAAAGGCGCCATGGCTATGAGAGAGTTTGTCACCCTGGACCCAGTTGCTTTAGCCTCTTTCTGTGAGTGAAAACATCTTTACAGCATGCTACTCAATTCATTCAGGACAGACGGAGCCAACCTGTATATGATGCAGCCAGCCCAGCAAGCACTATGTCTCTCTGGCCTTGGCAAATGGTCATTTCACTGAAGTAACTTTCCCTCTCCTCCTGCAGTGTACTTCTCAGCTCTGGTCCTCTCTCTCAGCCAGCAGATGACCAGTGACCGCATCAACCTGTACCCCAGTGCTAACGAGACCTTATGGTGTGCTAACTAACTGTTTTTATTGTCCTGATATTAACATGTCACATGTTGAACTAAGTTAGATCTTGTATATTGATTATCCTACTCAGCAATATCACTGTTGGGAGTCAGAGATAAGAGAACCCCCTTTTCTTCTGTTCCTCTGACTCCAGCCAAAAACGCATTGTGACTTTTACAACCCCCTCCCCTCTCCAGGCCTCCTGGGTCAGAGCAACAGATCCTGAACCCGTGGATCATAGTGAACCTGGTGGTGGCTGTGCTGGTGGGAATGGCCTGGATCTTCATCTCCGCCAGGCCTGAGATGGATTACACCGAAGGTGAGGCTGAAGTTTTTTTTATTTTGTTTTTGTATATTTAATTAAACAAACAGCAACTTAACATTTCCGCAGACGTAGTTCCGCATGACATTGACAAAGACTTACTGCACAACAGTCACAATTAACAGAGACGAAAGAAAAAAGACTACTGAAAACAACAACACCTACTTAGGCGTACATAAATTGCGACCGACATTGTTGACATGCTCAGTTCTATATGTTACCACGCTCTAAATACTTATCTATATATATATGGTTTAATATGTTTTGTATACACCATACTGAAATTGTATACACCATAGATATACAATTACTAGAAGGGACAAAGCACCTCAGACAGACCACAGCAATTTGACTGTATTGTACACATACTCAGCAACCTTACCGAATGACACATGTTAGATTCCCTTCAGAGATGTGTTTTCATTTTTCATGTGTATAAAAGCGTTGTATGTCAGGTGCCTTTAGAAATAACATGGTCTTCCAATCTCTCTATCTCCAAACCAGGGTTCCTAATGGCTATGGAGATCGAGTCCTTGAGACCAGAGGAGAAATCAGAAATGTCTACTTGAAGAATATTCCAATTTTTTTTTTTCAATTTTTGCTCGCATATCTTTTTTTGTACCGTATTTTATCAGCCAACACAAAATGTACACGTTGTTTGTGGCAATAATCAGTTTATTTTTGTATGCCCCGAATGTGCTTGTTTTGTCAAATGTATTGATTACCATTGGAAATAATAAAAATGTTATCCCACTGAGATGCTTCTAAATGTCATTTTGGGGACTATAAACCAAACACAATACACTACATGCATTATAGTGTATTGACCTGAAACAGCATGGCTGTGTCTTGTTATTTATATATATATATATACACACACCACATTAAATAGAGTGCCTTCAGAAAGTATTCAACTGTAACTTTGCCACCTAGGAACGAACATTCACGGTCTTCATAGTAAGCAACTTCAGTGTAGATTTGGCCTTGTGTTTTAGGTTATTGTCCTGCTGAAAGGTGAATTAATCTCCCAGTGTGGTGGAAAGTAGATTGAAATCAGTTTTTTCTCTAAACTTTTGCCTGTGCCCATTCCGTATAATTTTTTATCTGGGAAAACTCCCCAGTCTTTAATGATTACATGCATACCCATAACATGATGCAGCTACCACTATGCTTGAAAATATGGAGAGTGGTACTCAGTAATGTGTTGTTGGATTTGCCCTAAACACAACACTGTATTCAGGACAAAAAGTGAATTGCTTTGCCACAATTTTTGCAGTATTACTTTAGTGCCTTGTTGCAAACCGGATACATGTTTGGAATACTTGTATTCTGTACAGGTTTCCTTCTTTTCACTGTCAATTAGGTTAGTATTGTGGAGTAACTACAGTGTTGATCCATTCTCAGTTTTCTATCACAGCCGTTAAATTCTAACTGTTTTAAAGTCACAATTGGCCTCATGGTGAAATCCCTGAGAGGTTTCCTTCCTCTGGCAACTGAGTTAGTAAGCACGCCTGCATCTTTATAGTGACTGGGTGTATTGATACACCAGCCAAAGTATAATTAATAACTTCACCATGTGCAAAATGATATTCAATATCTGCTTTTTATTTATACCTACCATCTACCAATAGGTGCCCTTCTTTGCGAGGCATTGGAAAACCTCCCTAGTCATTGTGATTGAATCTGTGTTTGAAGTTCACTGCTTGACTGAGGAACCTTACAATTATCTGTATGTGTGGGATACAGAGATGAGGTAGTCATTCAAAAATCATGTTAAACACATATTACACACAGTCCATGCAATTTATGTGACTTTTAAGCTGATTTTTACTCCTGAACTTATTTAGGCTTGCCATACAACGGGGTTGAATACTTACTGACTCAAGACATTACAGCTTTTCAATTTTTATTAATTAGTATACATTTCAAAAAACAATTCCACATTGACATTATAGGCTATTGTGTGTAGGCCAGGGACACAAAAACCTCAACTTAATTGATTTTAAATGCAGGCTGTAACAATGTATTTAGGAAAAAGTCCAGGAGTGTGAATACATTCTGAAGGCTCTTTTTACCACACAATTAAACCAGACCATTACCACACTGTTAAATCAAATCCTGTGAAATGTGTTGCACTGGAACTAAGGCTGTCACAAAAATCGTATAGTCGTGTAACCGACAATGATGGACAATAACCGTGACATTTGAAAATAAATATTGTCATAATCGTCTTGACATTCATTGTAGGACGAGGGGATTCAACTTGATTCACAAGTAGATTGTTTACCCAATAGCAGTTATTCATTATTAAATGAGGGTAAAGTTAGTAATCCCTTTATGAACAGAACAGCATGGTGGAAAGAAGCTTCTTTTCCAAAAGTTCCAGGCGATAAAAACCATTCGTTTTGAGATGTGTTGTACGTATGAGTTAAGTCGTGCAGTGGCGAGTTTAGCATGTAAATCAAGGTGGGGCACAAAAAAAGAAAAAAAGTGGGATGCATGTCAGCAGTCACTACACAACGCAACACTAACAATACCTTAATTACACTATAACGGTGACAAACGGTGCCCACAAACTGTTAGGGCCTACATAAAGCTGTCCCAACAGCCATATCAGCAGTTTTTTTTAAAGGCAGTAAATGAGGCTGAATTAACTGTTTCGCTGCCAGACAAGGCGCCACTGATAGCCAGGTGTAGCGGGTGTTGGGACTCCAAATGTGGTTTACACTCACTTTTGAGATGTACAAACTATGGCGTAAGGGGAGGATAAGAGGATAAAAGGAAATCATGAATTTCGATTGAGCCATTAATTAGCGAGCCAGGACGGACTTAGTCAATACAGCTATTTGTTCAGCACTTTTGAAATGTACAGCAACAGAGTTCAGAACATGGGCCGTTCTTACAGTGTTTTCCCTGTATACCAAGTCAGAACCGCAGGATAAATAAAGGGGGCATATAACGTGTATAACATATATGACGTCACTTGCTCTGAGACCTTGAAGTAGTAGTTCCCCTTGCTCTGCAAGTGCCGCGGCTTTTGTGGAGCGATGGGTAACGATGCTTCGTGGGTGTCAGTTGTTGATGTGTGCAGAAGGTCCCTGGTTCGCGCTCGGGTATTTATTTATTTTATTTATTTCACCTTTATTTAACCAGGTAGTCAAGTTGAGAACAAGTTCTCATTTACAATTGCGACCTGGCCAAGATAAAGCAAAGCAGTTCGACACATACAACGACACAGAGTTACACATGGAGTAAAACAAACATACAGTCAATAATACAGTATAAACAAGTCTATATACGATGTGAGCAAATGAGGTGAGATAAGGGAGGTAAAGGCAAAAAGGCCATGGTGGCAAAGTAGATACAATATAGCAAGTAAAACACTGGAATGGTAGATTTGCAATGGGAGAATGTGCAAAGTAGAAATAAAAATAATGGGGGTGCAAAGGAGCAAAATAAATAAATAAATAAAATACAGTAGGGAAAGAGGTAGTTGTTTGGGCTAAATTATAGGTGGGCTATGTACAGGTGCAGTAATCTGTGAGCTGCTCTGACAGTTGGTGCTTAAAGCTAGTGAGGGAGATAAGTGTTTCCAGTTTCAGAGATTTTTGTAGTTCGTTCCAGTCATTGGCAGCAGAGAACTGGAAGGAGAGGCGGCCAAAGAAAGAATTGGTTTTGGGGGTGACTAGAGAGATATACCTGCTGGAGCGTGTGCTACAGGTGGGAGATGCAATGGTGACCAGCGAGCTGAGATAAGGGGGGACTTTACCTAGCAGGGTCTTGTAGATGACATGGAGCCAGTGGGTTTGGCGACGAGTATGAAGCGAGGGCCAGCCAACGAGAGCGTACAGGTCGCAATGGTGGGTAGTATATGGGGCTTTGGTGACAAAACGGATTGCACTGTGATAGACTGCATCCAATTTGTTGAGTAGGGTATTGGAGGCTATTTTGTAAATGACATCGCCAAAGTCGAGGATTGGTAGGATGGTCAGTTTTACAAGGGTATGTTTGGCAGCATGAGTGAAGGATGCTTTGTTGCGAAATAGGAAGCCAATTCTAGATTTAACTTTGGATTGGAGATGTTTGATATGGGTCTGGAAGGAGAGTTTACAGTCTAACCAGACACCTAAGTATTTGTAGTTGTCCACGTATTCTAAGTCGGAGCCGTCCAGAGTAGTAATGTTGGAGAGGCGGGTAGGTACAGGTAGCGATCGGTTGAAGAGCATGCATTTAGTTTTACTTGTATTTAAGAGCAATTGGAGGCCACGGAAGGAGAGTTGTATGGCATTGAAGCTTGCCTGGAGGGTTGTTAACACAGTATCCAAAGAAGGGCCAGAAGTATACAGAATGGTGTCGTCTGCATAGAGGTGGATCAGAGACTCACCAGCAGCAAGAGCGACCTCATTGATGTATACAGAGAAGAGAGTCGGTCCAAGAATTGAACCCTGTGGCACCCCCATAGAGACTGCCAGAGGTCCGGACAGCAGACCCTCCGATTTGACACACTGAACTCTATCAGAGAAGTAGTTGGTGAACCAGGCGAGGCAATCATTTGAGAAACCAAGGCTGTCGAGTCTGCCGATGAGGATGTGGTGATTGACAGAGTCAAAAGCCTTGGCCAGATCAATGAATACGGCTGCACAGTAATGTTTCTTATCGATGGCGGTTAAGATATCATTTAGGACCTTGAGCGTGGCTGAGGTGCACCCATGACCAGCTCTGAAACCAGATTGCATAGCAGAGAAGGTATGGTGAGATTCGAAATGGTCTGGGTATGGGCGAGGGGACGGTTTAAAATTATACTGTTACACTGGCATGCATCCCACATATGATTTTTTTTTGTCACACAGAGATTTACATGCTAAAATCGCCACTGATGTGGGTTATAATTAATAGCCATTTTTGTAGGGGTTTATTTATTTCATTTTTTATTGTATGGGAAAATCAAGTCAGAAGTGGAAATATGGAAGTGGAAATATTACAAACTTCAGAAGCCTTTTTAAGCCTAAAATACACTACAAGTGTTCTCTTGCAACAGGGTGATCAAATTAAGATACTAAAACTGTATCTGCTCTCCTCTATCTGCTCTCGTACTTATGATCTACCGACACTTTTGTCATTGCCCAGAACATAAGTGTGCTGTTCATAATTTTGGGAAATGGACCATTGCTTCCTCCCCAAAACTACTAAATGTTTTGTAGTTAGATTTGATCTGCTTCTGTGCATTCTGATTTAGCCATGCGCTCTGAGATGCATTGCTCTAGCCTCACTGACCGTGCAGGCTTTGCAGTAGAACACGGAGTGATGAGTCTACGGAAGACGTGGTCGCTATACTGTATGCATAGTATTTCTTTAGCTATCTATCTAAACGTTTTTTTGAGTAACATCAGCAAACATGCTGGACTTTGCGATATTTGCAGTGACTTTTGTCATCATTCTGGTCGGCGCAGTCCTCTATTTGTATCCAGTAAGTCAATGCCTGTGCTTAAATCAGCCAATATTTGTAACATCGTATATCCATCCACCCATGTCATTACTAGCTACGTGTAAACTGATAACTCTGTGCACAGTTTTACAGTGACATGACAGTTAAAAAAATCCCTGGACATTTAATGTATCTACCTTTAGTACTCAAATGTTTCAGCAGTTTAAGTGAATTGTAAAACATATGGCAAAGGACTGGACAAATATTTTTTTCAAAGCTCACGTTTTTGGAGGTTACTGCCATGGACTTAGAATATGTAAACCCCACACCATTTATTGTCATGTTTACTTTATGCTATGTCTCTCTTGAAACTGAAAGTAACATACTTGATTCATTTTTTTATCAAGTCATCAAGAAGCGCTTCTGGTATACCAGGTCTCAACCCTACAGAAGAGAAGTGAGTAGCCTATGACCAGATGTGTTTTACAACTTTCTAAGTACTGTCTCTCTTTAGCACTCAGGTAAGGTCACCACACTTGACCTGAGCCTGTATTTATAAAGCGTCTCTGTAGGAGTACTGATCCAGAATCAGATCCCCCTGTCTATTCATCTCCATATAAACGGCAAAACTGATCCTAGATCAGCACACATACACTGAGAAGCTTTCTGGATACGGGCCTTGGCCTGACCTAGGTTCATATTGGTTTGTTTGTCTCATTTTCTTAATCTAGGGATGGAAATATACAAGACATAGTGAACCAAGGCAGTCTGCATGAGTTCCTGGCTTGTCTACATGGACAGTTTGGTCCTGTGGCATCCTTCTGGTTTGGAGGACGCCCTGTGGTCAGCTTGGGTTCAGTGGACCAGCTACGGCAGCACATCAACCCCAACAGGACTAGTGCGTACTGGGGAGGGAGGGAAACTATTGGGAGGAAAGGGAAACAGGTGCTCTGTCCCTACTAACATACCACTTAAAATGCATGCTTAAACGATTGCACCATTCTAAGTTGAATGCAGGTATAGATAGACGTTGTAACAGATTCAGGTGATTTCTGTTTTACATGTACAGTGTTGTTTTGAAATTAAGAAACAGTAACATGTTTTCCACTGTGACATCTTCTATCCTTACTTTGTAGCGGACTCATTTGAGACGATGCTGAAGTCGTTGCTAGGGTACCAGTCAGGAATGGGTGGAGGGGCCACAGAGGCTGTAATGAGGAAGAAGTTGTATGAGAGTGCCGTCAACAACACCCTGAAGGAAAACTTTCCCCTGCTGCTGAAGGTTTGCCTCTTACACAATTTGGCCGTTTTTAATATTTGGCTGTATTATTCTGCAATATTTTCTTATGTTTTTGTGTATCCATTTAGTATTTGTTTACTCAAAAGCTTTTTGTGCTCACTTCCCTGGGATGTTAAAGTTTGGTAGCCTAGTAGTTAGATTGTTGGGCCAGTAACTGGAAGGTTGCTGGATCGAATCCCTGAGCTGACAAGGTAAAAATCTGTTGTTCTGCCCGGCGCCGAAGACGTGGATATCGATTAAGGCAGCCTCCCCACACCTCTCTGATTCAGAGGGGTTGGGTTAAATGCAGAAGACACATTTCAGTTGAATGCGTTCAGTTAGACAACTGACTAGGTATCCCCCTTTCCCATTGACACACTCTCTGTCTCCCTCCCACCCTTTCTGTCCTGTTCTAGCTGGTGGAGGAGTTAGTGGGGAAGTGGAAGTCTTTCCCTAAGGACCAGCACACACCCCTCTGTGCCCATCTGCTAGGATTGGCCATGAAGGCTGTCACTCAACTCGCTCTGGGTGACCGCTTCCGGAATGATGCTGAAGTCATCGGCTTCCGAAAGAACCATGAGGCAGTGAGTGAGCAGTCATATTTAAAGTCACCGTTTCTTGTGAAAAGATGCCCATTACGACCTGTGTTTGCAGATTTTCACTGATAATTCCCTTTACTTGTCAGATCTGGTCAGAGATCGGAAAAGGCTATTTGGACGGTTCCATGGAGAAGAGCTCCATCAGAAAGGAACACTATGAGAGCGGTGAGTGAGAACTAGTTCACTGCTATAGATCATATGTGTTACCTGTACATCTCAGCATTAAGGAGAAGTGTATCTAAAGTTCCATGTATAATAGTTGTATTTTCATCAACATTTATTATGAGTATTTCTGTGAATTTATGTGGCTCTCTGCAATATCACTGCATGTTTTGGAACTACTGAGCCTAACACGCCAATGAGTTTTGGATATAAATATGAAATGTACCGAACAAAACATACATGTATTGTGTAACATGAAGTCCTATGAGTGTCATATGATGAAGATCATCAAAGGTTAGTGATTCATTTTATCTATATTTGTGCTTTTTGTGACTCCTCTCTTTGGCTGGAAAAATGGCTGGGTTTTTCTGTGAGTTGGTGGTGACCTAACAAAATCGTTTGTGGAGCTTTCGCTGTAAAGCATTTTTTAAATCAGACACTGTGGCTGGATTAATGAGAATTTTACCTTTAAAATGGTGCCTAATACTTATGTTTGCTAAATTAGATTTATGAGATTTCTGTTGATTTGTATTTGACGCCCTGCAATTTCATTGGCTGTTGGTTCCTCTAGTGGAACCCCAGTCCTAGACAGGTTTTAAGAGAACTTCCACTTCCTTACTGAATGTATCTGAAATAAAAAAGAGATTGTTAGAGTATCTCCCTATGTGTATAAATTCTGTCTTCATGCTAAGTACATTATGTTTGTTTACAGCACTGGCAGAAATGGAAACAGTGCTGATGTCTGTGGCTAAAGACAGGAAAGGACAAAGGAGCCAGACAGCGTTTGTGGACGCTCTTCTCCAGTCCAACCTCACAGATAGACAGGTGATGCACAGATTCCTTGATTATAAGGAGAATAGGCTCATTCCTGTTGCTGTTACTCACATGTAGAGGAACATAAAACTTTCATCCTACTTTTGTTTTAATTAATTATTGTTTTCATTGTTTCTCTTTTGTAGGTGATGGAGAACAGCATGGTGTTCACACTGGCAGGTTGTGTCATCACAGCTAATTGTGAGTACTAGTAATAAATAGATTATGCCTATCTACGTTAGAACTTGCAGCTTTTATCCAATCGTCATTTTTTTCTGAACGAATAAAATCATACATTTGGTTAGTATTCTGTCAGAAAATCTTTCTCTCAAACTGTTGATGTTTCTCTTTGTGGTTGTAATATTTTCCCAGTGTGCATCTGGGCAGTACACTTCCTGTCCACGTCAGAGGAAGTTCAGGAGAAGCTGCATCAGGAGCTGGAGGATGTTCTGGGCTCTGAGCCTGTTTCTCTGGATAAGATCCCACAGCTCAGGTGACCTCTGACTCTGTCTGACAGCCAAATAACATCAATGATGTGATTCAGTGTAATAGAGGTGTTTCAGATCCACTCTTGCATGATGAGTACCTTATATGAGACCTGAAGACTGGTGTGAGCTTCCTGAGCTAATGCCTAAGCTAACAGGGGCTAACAGCCTTGTGGCCCACATGACACCCGGGTTCGAACCCTGGTCGGTCACAGCAGAAGGGGCAGGTATCCTCATGGTATCCTCATGGTGACATGTCTTCAAGGAATATTTATAGATGCATTATAAAATGTATCTTCTATACTATAGGTACTTCCAGCAGGTTTTGAACGAGACTGTGCGGACAGCCAAACTGACGCCCATCGCAGCCCAGCTCCAGGAAAATGAAGGGAAAGTCGATCAGCACATTATTCCTAAAGAGGTATCTTATTCTCCTCTTCCCTACTTAGTCCCTTTATTATCCACATCTCACTGTCACTGTCAGCAAGTGCTTGTGGATGTAAAATGAACCGAATTTTGAAGTTTAAAGTGAATGATGAAAACACTTTATTCCTATGTTTCTTTTAGACACTGGTTATCTATGCCCTTGGGGTAGTCCTGCAGGATGCAGACACCTGGAGCCGTCCCTACAAGTCTGTTCATATGTATTTTTGCCAACTAAAGGGACGATTTTTGCTGGATTTTTTGGTACCGATTTTTAATTATTGCACTTTGTTCATCCAGGTTTGACCCAGATCGATTCACAGAAGATTCAGCCAGGAAAAGCTTCTCTCTGCTTGGATTCTCAGGGAGCCAGGCCTGTCCTGAGCTGAGGTAACGGGGATGGGAAAGGATAGTGGCGTGCACTTGAGGTTAACCAAGGGGCTAGGGCCTTTTCTAGTTGTAATTACACAGGAGCAACTTCTTATTTCTTCGACATCAAAGGAAAGGAGAGGGAGTGTCACTACCAGGCAAAGAAGAAGGACGTGGGCTTGTTACTAACTTTTTATACCACCATTTTGCCACATTTCAGGTTTGCGTACACAGTGGCCACTGTCGTCCTCAGCACTGTAGTGCGCCAACTGAAGCTGCATCAGGTAAAGGGACAGGTGGTAGAGGCCAGATCTGAGCTGGTGTCAACGCCTAAAGATGACACATGGATCACTGTGAGCAGAAGAAGCTAAACTAACAGTGGACATTTGTCTCAAACTCCATCTGTGGAAGAGGAACTGTGTTATTTGGGAAGGTGCTTGTCAGTTAGCCTAGATTCTAGACCGAGTGGAACTGTTAAAATAACTTTAAACATGATGGCGTGCTTTGTAGGGCTATTTGTCAGTGAGCTCTTGAACATGGTTTTGATTAGCTCAAGTCATTGCCAATGGCGACTCGTCATTTGAGCTACCACCTGAAGTAGCTTTTTGTTCTGCCTATTTCGATATGAGGATCAGTACCTATCTTTTCAAGTTCCATGACCATTGATGTATTGTCTTAAACCTTGCCTTAAACCAACATTCCAGCTGAACTGCCTTCCAAAGCACGTGGTCCCCACTCCCCCAGATATATGGCATTTTTGACAGTTTATTTTTAAAATTAAGTTTACACTACTCTTGTGTTAGGATAGGAATATAATATTTTGCACATTTGTTGCAGCCCCACTGTTGTGAGCATATCTTGCCACCTTCAAGACATCTTGGCCATTATTATCAACAAGTGCTCACTCTGTATCTACAGGGTCTCTGGTTCAATCCCCAGCCCTGTTTCCCCTGTATCGCTACATTAGCATTGGTTGTTTAAAATAAAAAATAATATTATTAACAGCCTTTTTCCAGGTGCTATTGTTTCCTTTCAAAACAGAATCTTGAGGTTTTCTCATAATTTACACCAGTCACAATGTAAATTGACAAGGAATTGAAAGAGCAAAGATCTAGGTATCATATCCACTTAAATTTGTCACAGATTGTTATACACTCCGTCATAGTTGGGATGCCCAACGCCACTTCTGCATAAGCGTTGGAGAGGCTGGGATCTGGCATGCATTGATTGCTAAAGATGTGAAAATGGCGGAGTTACAAATGCTTTTGGAAGAGGAGATTCCAGCTGGACGTAGTGCTTTATTAGATAGTTTTACCAATTTGGAAAGAGTTGCCGAGTATTGCGAAAGCAACTATGTTCAGGTAATGATCATTTTATATCATTATCAATTATATATTCGACGAGTATCATCTTTGATGGTGGGCGAAGTGATGGCTACGAGCTTTGCCGATGAGGTGCAGCGACTCGACTGCACGGGTGCTCCTGCTAGCGCGACCAAGCTAGGCTATAGATAACTAGATAACCTTAGTTAGCTACTTCATGCGGAACGTAGCTATGTTTTTCCTAATATGAAAACATTGGTTGTCGTTCTCCAACCGTCGTACACGTCTCAAACGTTTATGTAGTTGTTAGTATTTTTACTAACTTGACTTCGTTAGTTATTTACACCCAACCAAATAATGCTTGCTAGCTAACTAGTTGTGCTAACTAGCTGAGATAGCACGAATTATCTGGGCACAGCTGGTTTCATGATTGACTGTCGTGATGGGGTATACAACAAGGTATTCAGCTAAGGTAAAGAAGTACGGAATGTAATTGGATTTCAAATGATGGGACACGTTCTGATACCAGAAGAGAACCAAATAATCCACAAGTAAACGAATTATGACTATAGCAAACGAGCTAGCTAATTCCAACTAGCCACTAGTTTCTAGTTAGCTGCACTGCTAGCTGCCATTGCTGTCAAATTCTCCAGTGGTACGATTTTGAAATTCCCAACTCATGTCAACATTAGCTAGCTGTTAACATTGGTCGTGAAGAAAATATATATACCATGTGTGGCACTTGTAAGCGTTCTTCTGCCAATATTTAGCGTTAGTTAGTTAATGTTACAGCCTTATGTGTGCCAAAGCAAGTCACTGCAGATTGGATAGGACGCCCTGTATCATCAATGCCGAATTTATTGTACTACTGACTGTAGAGTGGGAAAATAAATCTGTGTTTCATAGACTACTGGTGGATCTGGCAGTGGCAGAACAAGCTAAATTGTTCATAACGTTAGTCATGCCATGAAGTACGTTTTTCCTAATATAAAGTGAGGTTCTGACACCGAGTGTGAAACGTTTGTCAATAGTGCCACTGCCCTGGAACTAGAGGTGTTCACGGTTCCAAAAAGTTGGACGGGTTCCGAAATGGATCTGGGCTTTCCCACCCTGACCTGATATGCATACATTCATTTTTAAATATAGAGACCAGTTCTGAACGGACCCGAGGACAACTAGAATCATTCCATATAGATTGGGTCGAATGCAGGCCGATCCGAGTGATGGAGCTGATAAAGCCAAGCAGTGGGGGAGAGGTGCTGCTATAGAAGCTGGGGGAGGGGCCATACTTTGAGGAAGTGACATGGTGAGGAGGGAGAGATGAGACAGCAACCATCCAAGCTGACTCGCCCTATAGTATACTAATAGCTGCCATAGTTAGGTTATTTATCATCAAATAGGATTATGTAGTACCTGTCTAGGACTGTATCAAACCGGGAGAAGCTAGCTAACGTTAGAAGAGGCTGTAGTGCATGCACTTTCTCACCCTGCAGTTACAAATAACTCCATTCAGAATATTAAGTAGCAAGTTGGCTCTTGGTTGTTGTAACCTATCCTTCTCCTTTAACTTTTAATTCTGTCAAATCTCATTTTATTGGTCACTTACACATACTCAGTTGCCAGTTTATTAGGTTCTCCCATCTAGAACTGGGTTGGACCCCCCTTTGCCTCCAGAACAGCTGGAGTTCTACGGGGGAATGTAAAAGTCGCTCAGTTGGTATCAAGGGTTTTCCACTCTTCAATTATCCAGTGTTGGTGATCGTGTGCCCACTGGATCCTCTTCTTCTTGTTTTTAGCTGATAGGAGTGGAACCCAGTTTGGTCGTCTGCTGCAATAGCCCATCCGTGACAAGGACCGACGAGTTGTTCATTCCGAGATGCCTTTCTGCACACCACTGTTGTACTGCACCGTTATTTGCCTGATTGTGGACCGCCTGTTAGCTTGCACGATTGTTGCCTCTCGACCTCTCATCTCGACCTGTTTTCGCTCACAGGACTGCCGCTGACTGTATGTTTTTTGTTTGTCGTACCCTTCTCGGTAAACCCAAGACACTGTCGTACGTGAAAAGCCCAGGAGGCCAGACATTTCTGAGATGCTTCAAACAGCGCACCTGGCACCGACAATCATTCCACGCTCAGTTGCTTAGGTCACTTGTTTTACCCATTCTAAAGTTCAATTGAACAGTAACTGAATGCCTCGATTGTCTGTGCCTGCATTATATAGTAAGCCATGGCCATGTGACTCACTCTCTGTAGCGGTGAACCATTTTTGTGAACGAGGTGGTTTACCTAATAAACTGGCCACTGTGTATTTTGCAGATGTTATCGCATGGCAGCGAAATGCTTATGTTTCTAGCTCCAACAGTGCAGTTTACCTAACAACACAAAATGGTACACACACCCCCCACATTTTTATTAAGAAATATCAGAATGAGCAATGTCAGAGTCTGGTGTACATGTATATAAATCATATGTGTAATGGTGTGTATGGACAGTATATGAATAGGAATAGGTGCACAGTAGTAGTTATATAGGATGAACCTTGAGTAGAATACAGTATATACATATGAAGTGGGTAAAACGGTATGTAAATATTATTAAAGTGACCAGTGTTCAAACGTCCTGGCACTGAATGCGCAATGACATTATTGGGTATAGTTAATAATTAACATGACTAAAGATGTCTTGACCTGTGATCTTGCTTCTGCCCAGCTGTGATCATGACTGTCATTCTCACACACTTGACTCAAGCACGGACTCCATACTGGTATTCATTAAAACAAATATTTTCGGGAGTTCACTGCACCTGGTATTCCCAGGAAGTCTCCCGCCCCAGTACTAACCAGACCCGAACCTGAACAGGCATGTTCAGGGTGGTATGGCCACAAGCATATTTTTTTTAAACCAAATTTCTCCCTGAATTAGGTCCCTTGGCTCATCTCTGCAACTCCTCAATGGACTTGGGAGAGACGAAGGTCAAGTCATGCGCCCTCCGGCCGCCTACTTATCACACTGCTCGCTTAACCCGGATGTCAGACACACAAATGTGTCAGAGGAAACACCGTTCAACTGACGACCGGAGTCGCTAGAGCGCGATTAGCTAAGGAAAGCCTACCCTGGAAAACGCTGGGCCAATTGTGCGCCCTCTTATGGGGCTCCCAGTCACAGCCGGTTGTGACACGCTTCAGAACTTCGGTGCAGTGCTTTTGACCACTGCGCCATCCAGGACTCAAGATATTTAATTAGGCTAATCTGAGATTGTTCAATAAAAGTCTGCTGGTTCCCCAATAGGCCTAGCCTATATAGTTAGTCACAGAATGGATCACTGTTCTTCTGTTTTAGATTAGTCACATGCACACGGTCGCAGAAGTAATTAGAGTGCAGTGAAATTCTTAAGCTCCGAGCACTAACTGTGCAGGTCAAAAAGAGAGGTGAATGAAACAATAACAGTACAAATATTATTATACATATTTACAACTGTAGTAATGATACATTTCTATTGGGGGGTGGGGGCAGGGTAAATGTCCGTGGGGGGGCGACAGTAGGTTGTCGATGGTGCTCCTGTAGAACACTGAGGGTCCTCTGGGACAGGCTGGATTTCTTCAGCTTCCTGAGGTAGAAGAGTCACTGTCTTTCACCACGGTGTCCGTGTAGTTTGACCATTTCAGTTCCTCTGAGATGAATATGCAGAGGAAATTGAAGTTTTTGACCGTCTCCATTGATGAGGACAGCCTGGTTCCTCCTGAAGTCCACAATCGGCTCCTTCGTTTTGCTGACGTTGAGGGAGAGGTTGTTTACCTGGCACCACGCCGTCCGAGTGCCTGCCTGCCTGCCTTTCTGTACGCCGCCTCGTCGTTGTTGGTAATCGGGCCTACTACTTTCATGTAGTCATCCAACTTGATGGAGTTGGAACTGTGTGAAGCCACGCAGTTAGGAAGAGGTTTGATTGAAGTGCTCTGGTCTACCTGATGTAGGCCTATTTGTCAATGATTTTTTGCTGAAGTTTGAGTGTTGTATGAGTTAAACCTATTTTTGTCAGAGTTAATTGCAGGTTAGCTATGAATAAATGATCTGAAGAATGCTGTCAGTTGATCTTGAGACTGCTACAAGTGTGAGAGTTTGTGTGCTCTTGTCATCCCAGTGCACTACAACTGCACCTTTCTTTGAATACTGACAACCTGTTTGTCTTCTTGCTTGAGAATGGATGTAATTCCTTAGTGGTGCTCTTGACTCCCTGTAAGGCATACATGTGTATTTGTGGAATTCGTGACTGAGGCTGCCTAGTTTTCACTGTTGTTAAAGTGCATCTGAAGGCAAATAACATCTTCTCTGATAGGCTGTTTTCTATGTAGCATTGATATTAGTCAGACACATTCATTCTAGTGTCAACATTGACTACAAAGTGGAAATAGGATAATTTTGTTCATGAGGTCAGTATTGTTACAAAATGAGTTTTGTAAGTGAGTTCATCATGACTTGAGGGTTGGGTTTTGATTTCGACAATGCTCACTTGCCCTTTGACACGGGATACACAGCTGCTGTGATTGCGCTCTATCCAATCCTACCGCAGACAGTGAGACCGACCTCCCCGTCAGTGCAACGGATCTGACTTTGTTTACAAAAGACAAGTCACACATTTTTTTTTTATTTTTTTTACTTGAGCAATACTGCACCAAACACCTTAACTAGATGTAAAACTGTGCGACTAAAACTAAAACTTCTTAGAATCATTGACTATTTTGAAGAAGTAATACTGGCTTTGTTCCTATGGTGTTTCATTGGGGACAAACATCAGTAACTGTCACATCGAACCACACCCCCAAGACTGAAAACTTGTTTTTTCTTAATGAGCAGCAGAGAAACGCATGCCAGAATCCGTACATTCAGTTGTTCTTTAACACACCGTCCATGGAAATCCGGGCAGATGGGGAGGGTAGAGGGTTGTCCTTTTAGAGAAGTAATGTCGGTCAGTACATACTGTCAACAAGGGCGTCGTGGTCAGAAAAGCAAGGAAAGGTTCATCTCCAGGAAATTGTTTCCCTCTGAAAACATAAGGGCTTGCCTTGTCATCCTTCAGCCCCTGCAAGATCCTATTTATATGATATCAATGCTCTCCTTTTTATGCTGCCTGGCTTTGTTGTTTTCTTATTGCCTCGCTACACTCGCTTCTCTGTTACTGATGTCTATCTGTTCATCCTCTCTCTCACTCACACTCCCTCCTCAGTCACCAGATAAGCACAGAGCGTTGGAGGAGACTAAGAACTACACCACCCAGTCTCTGGCCAGCGTAGCCTACCTGATCAACACCTTGGCCAACAATGTCCTGCAGATGCTTGACATTCAGGCCTCCCAGCTCCGCCGCATGGAGTCCTCCATCAACCACATCTCACAGGTACGGCTCCCGGGATGTGGACCACTCTGTCTACACACACATTGGATGCACACGTTGCGAAATACACTCACACACACATCCATATTGCCTAAAAAATACTTTATAGGCCTAGCTCAAAAAGCTGTTTTGTTCAAGTCTATTTCTTGTATTTCTGCCCCTTGTGCGGCCCCAGACAGTGGACATCCACAAAGAGAAAGTGGCCAGGCGGGAGATTGGCATCCTGACCACCAATAAGAACACCTCTCGCACACATAAGATCATTGCTCCGGCCAATCCAGAGAGGCCGGTGCGCTACATCCGCAAGCCAATCGACTACAGCCTGCTGGATGACATGGGCCACGGCGTCAAGGTAGGGAGCAGTGGGGCATTGACGTTTACCGACTGGATTCCTGATGATAATAGTACATTTTTATTTTTGTACTGGAGTGAGTTTTCATCAAACTTTTGTAGCACTAAGATCATGGACAAACACTGATCTTAGTGCGACAACCGTTTTGGGGAACTCCCCCCTGTTTGGTACAAAGACAGTAGTAGGCCCTTGGGAAAAGCGCGAGGGTGTGGCGTTAACGGTGTGAGTCACTTTGACTAGGACAGTGTGTGACTTGTTCGCTTTTTCCCTGACAACATCTGTGGACTGTAGGCCTATAACATTGCTACATGTGTTTCTGTGCATTTTCTCGCTATTAGTCACTAATCCTCCTTTCTCTTTCTCTCTCTTTGCAACACTTATTTGCCTTTAAAATGAACCTAGTGGTTGCTAAGGTTTAAGGTAAGGATTTCTAACGAAATGTAAACTCTAAAAACAACGTTGTTATGCGTGTAAGACCAGAGTGTGTTTTGTCTGATCCCAGGTTGTGTCGTGTTGCTCTGTTGACTAGTATTTCCCTGTTGTTGTTTTTGTAACCTCTCTCACCATGTCCTATAGGCCAGTGCTCAGAACATGAAGGCCGGAGCCACAGGTCTCCCTCGCACCAACCCACCCACACAGAAGCCGCCAAGCCCACCCATGTCAGGGAAGGGAACCATTGGGTATGTAAATGTGGCAGGTGCCACAACTCCTGTCCATGCTGCTCATTTCCTTGAGAAAAGCATGCTTTCAGTCTCAGCCAATCACGATCAGACATCTAAAACATGTTCGTCAATGGACAAGATCTGATCATGCAGGCACCAGGTGTCCCTTTGTACTACAGATTGCTGTAGTGTCCCTCTGCTCCTCCTAAGCCCCGTATGGTGGGCTAGGGACCAGGCTACCCCCTCACCACCCAGCAGCGACCTTCAGTGACATTTATTTAAGGTTCGGAGCAGACCTCTTTGTGAAAAGGTCAAAGCTAGCCTGTGGCACATGATATGCTGTTTGATGATATAATGAATGTGCATACATACCTAATTTCTTCAGGTGTGTGGTCGTTCCAGTGAATGGGTCGTTCCAGTGAATGGGTATCTTCAAATGTGTTTATTGACATTATGGGCTACTGTATTGTTTCTTTGTCCTGTTATGTGTCCCTGTCCAGTTTGTATCCCCCTCTACAGACGTGTCCATAACAGTAATGTATGTAATGGTTTATAACATTGTTTTTATGTCTCTTCTAATGTTTAATTGCTGTGTGTGACCTTCAAACATGTCCCCCCTGAAATGAGACGCATGTCGGGCGTCCATGACACACTGCCCTAGTACAGTCTCTGGTGTAGAGGAGGCATCTCTGTCTGTGGTGTTTTAGTTGCTTTCCCCCCCCCCCCCCTCCACCCCCATATGTGTGATGTCATGTGACTCCTCCCCCCTCAACTCTAATTCGGGCTGTTCATGCTCTCCATGGCAACAGTGCTCAAAGTTCCATCCCTTACACAATCACAGGGGGAGATTATACTTGGCTGCTCATCCATACTTTTGAGGCTTTTTATTCCACTGAAGCACATCAATAGACATCACTGTCCTCGGTTGATGTTGGTCTGTGTAAGAACCGAAGCAGCAGCAGCTGTGGATACGATTGATGCATTTAATGCCTTTTCCCACCTACACCCCATTTTGAGTTTTCACTGGTTCTCTTTTTATTTATTTTGGTTCCCATGTTTGTCCTCCTTTTCTTGTCCCCCCCCCCCCCTCACTTGTGGATGTTAAACTCCTCTCATACCCCTCCCCTCGCAGGCGCCACTCCCCCTATAGGACACTCGAGCCGGTGCGTCCTCCCGTTGTCCCTAACGACTACGTCTCGAGCCCGACGCGCCATGGCAACATGGCGCCCCCACAGCAGAGCCCTGCACGCACTGCGTCTGTTAATCAGAGGAACCGCACGTACAGGTACCCCGTCCCGCATGCTCCCAGCACACCGCTAGCTAAAAACACGTCTAGAACACACTTCGAGCGGCCCTGGACTCACTGAACAGACACGCTTAGATTCAACTGCCCTGTAGTAAAGATCTGCTGCAATAGATTACAGACACTGTAGCTACATGCTACTAAACTCCTTTTCCCCCCAGCCCTACCCACAGGACTTAATATAATAATATCACCAAAAAACTGGTCTGAAACACTTTGAATAGGCACTACACCAAGCACACAAAACGAACGTACAGCTCAGATAGGCATGTATTCAAATATGTTTCTTGTTTCCAAGTAATGTATTTTTATCATCTGCGTAACAGCAGGGGATATTCAGATGAGATAAACACGAGCAGCTCTGGGTGTCACTGAGGCTCCTACCAGGCAGTGAGAACAAGATCTTTAGGACTACATGACAGAGTATCTGCCACCAGAGAATTGAAGCTTGGGCTTTGGAATACAGCTGATCCCTTTCCTCCGTCAGTCCCTTCTCTATTTCCTTCTGAGCACATTATTACGTTTGAAACTGACGTTAAAACTAATAGTAGCAATGGTTGACCTTGGCTTAAATTAAACAGACAGTCCTTTCTGCTCCAACCTATCTATGCGTTGGTCCTTTTCTTCCATCCATCCAGTTCTCACTCATTCCCTGTCTCCAGTCTCCTTCCTCTTTTCTTCTCGCCTTGATTTTCTTCAGATGCCTCCAGCTTTGTCGTGCCTCTGTCTTTGTCACTTCATGTCTCACTAATGGACCACCGCTAAATGTCATGTTGTGATCTGTGGCGTTTTATTCATTTCTTTATTGCTGTACATGTCATCTCAAAGCAGAGCTGTTCATTTAAATCTGTTCAGTGCTAGGTAGATGGGGGGGCAGGAGTTTGGGCCAGGATAAACCCTGGTTTGGTAGGTTGTGCTTGCATGTCCGCTGATACCAATAGGGCTCTAAAGACCGGTTTCCTGCACCACAGATTAAACCTAGCGCTGGACAAAAAAAAATCACAGTACTTTTTATTCCAGCAGTAGGCTTAATCTGTATCTGGGGAACTGGCCCTACAAAGTATATAACCTCTAATCTATACTGTTACTATACTATACTGACTTAATGCCTGCGGGTGTTGATTGGGTTTTGTGATGGGCTGTGTGACATCATTAGCAGTGGCAGCAGTGGAGGCAGCCACCCCAGCAGCAGCAGCCGCAGCAGCAGCAGAGAGAATAGCGGCAGCGGCTCCGTGGGCTTGCCTATCGCCGTGCCAACGCCTGCCCCGCCCCCCACAGCATTCCCAGGTAAGGTCTGGCCACATGCCCTGTCCACTGTCTAAGCTCCACCTACTAGCTCTCTAAAGAGCAATAATGTCTGTCAGACTGCTTTAAACTCTATCCTTCCTTCCCCCTTGATAGTGTCTGAGCACCTGTCTTTATCTCCCTCTCCTGTCTTTCCTTCTCCTTTCCTCTTTTTTCCCACTGCTTTCCTCCCTTTCCCACCTGCTGATGGTGCAGGTACTGCCCCTGCCCTTCCCAACCCTGCTAAGCCACCTCCCACTACCACTACTACTCCCGTCCCATCTGATGGCCTCCCTGTACTCTCTCTAGCTCCTAATCCCTCCCCCACCCCCCCACCTGAGGGTCCACCCGTGCCCCCTCCCCCACCCCAGCTCCCCACTTCCGTCACTAGCACCGGCCCTGCTGCTTTCAGCACTCCCGCACAAGGTGAGTGTCCCCCCCCCCACCACTACCCTCTCCCCTGCATCACGACCATATCTCCCATCATCCCAGGACCTGTATCTGTCTGTGTACCAGCGGGGATGTTGTCATGTGGGCTGGTCATTCTCCACCCATGCATCATCAGAGTTTCTCCATCACCCTCCCTCTCACTGTCTGATCTGTCACTCTGTCTTTTCCTTTTTCCTCTGGGTGTCTTTCTCATTCACTTCTTAGGGCAACTCTCTCCCGTCGCCCCCAGTCACCACCTGCATGCCATCATCACACCTTGTGCATGAGTTAAATTGTTCTTGTGTTCTTACAGTAAGTGATGTTGAAAAGGGTCTTTGACTTGAAATATGTCATGATAATAAGGCATCTGAATACCAAAAACTGTAAAGTGCTTACATCGATCCCATGAATTAAGTGCATCATGTAATGGGAAACAGAAGTGATAAGTTCAGTGACATAGCTACACCATACCAAAATCTCTCTGGTTCCCCTTGCTGTCTGTACCCCAGGTGCCCCCCAGTTCTTCAGCATGAACCGGCCGGTGCAACCACAGAACCCTCCTGCGGTGGGGGGGTCTCTGCCATACCGCCGGCCCGCGTCATTGACGGGCCAGCCCAACTCCAACATGGCCCTGAACCAGCCCCAGCCCAACGGAGGACCCCACTTCAACCAGGTCCCAGGTAACAGCCTGGAGCAGAAACACATCACTCCTACCAGAACGCAAATGGGCTTTTGTGTTTAGAGATCTTTCTCATTTAGATTGAGCCTGCCTCTTTAAAGCTTTGTTTCATATATTACTGTCTGGTTTGGATCCTGGAGCGTTTGGGCTTCTGGTCCATCCTGTAACTTATTTGTAGAAACAAAATGTATACCGGCCCAAATTATTTCTGTTACTTGGCTTAGCGTTTTGGTTAAAAAACAACAACATTTTAAATACAAGCTGACAAAAATGTTCAGTTCTTGTGGAAGAAAACTGTAATTTTGTGAGTTCCCAGAACCTCACTAGAGTATTGAATTCATACATAAAAACTCCCATTTGATTTCAGAAGACAGGCAAACCTATGGGTAGGCACAAAGTGCCTAGGTCTCGGCAGTTCGCTGTCTTTTTTGTGTGTGAAAGGATTCCTGCTCTTGATTTAGCCATTTTAATGCCTAGTCTGCCTACTGATCTAACTGGCTTCTATCATATTCTAATTCCACCACATCTCTCTTTCTGCCTTCCTTTCTTTCCTAATTACAATCTGCCCCTCTTTCTTTCTTCTCTTTTGCTTTCTCTCTGCTTCTCCTGTGGTGTGTGTGTGTGTGTGTGTGTGTGTGCATAGCAGGTCCTCTTGTTGCCCCCCCTCCCCCCTCCATGCAGATCACTCCTCAGCTCCCTCTGATGGGCTTTGTGGCTCGGGTACAGGAGACCAGTAAGTGGCTTTTAGCTCCTCCGCCTTGTTGCCTGGTCTTTGCGGCGGCTCCGTCGTGCATGTGTTTGTTACTCATGACGTGAGTCTATTTTTGTCTTTACTTCAAAGCTGAACTATCCATCAACTTCGATTAACCTGTCTGAAATAAACTTCCCACCTGTGCGTGTTGGAAATGTGTTCTCCTTTCCCCCCAGAATTCTCAGTTTGTCTTCATACACTTTCAGCATGGATACCCAAACAACCACTCCAGCCCTCTGCCACATGCATGGGAATGCCAGTGTCAATCCACATGTCTACATTCCACTGGTTGGTTAGTTACAAGGTTCCTGACTGTGTGTTGTCTCCCCCCCAGTCTCAGACGTGCCCCCTCCCCCGCCCCCTGTAGAAGAAGCTGTGTTTGAGGAACCCACCCCGCCCCCTCCAGAGGACTATGAGGATGATGATGATGATGAGGAGGAGGAAGAAGAGTCGGCCGTGGTGGAGTACAGTGATCCCTATGCAGAGGAGGACCCCCCGTGGGCCCCACGCACCTACATGGAGAAAGGTAGCGAGTGATTCTCTCTTCCACCCTGATCTAAACATGCCCTTTCCACTTCTCCTGTTCTCTTTTTCATTCGCCCTCCCTTGTGCTCTATCCATCTCCTGTCCTCTTCGCTCCTCTCTGATTTGGTGGACAGTGGTGGCGATCTACGACTACGCGGCGGACAAGGAGGACGAGCTGTCCTTCAACGAGGGCGCCATCATCTACGTCATCAAGAAGAACGACGACGGCTGGTACGAAGGAACGATGAGTGGCACCACCGGCCTCTTCCCCGGAAACTACGTCGAGTCCATCATGCACTATGCCGACTGAGGAGAGGAGAGATTATAAGAAGGTCAAAGACTTTGTTAGGCAGAGCATGATCACATTGAGGAAGTTAACGAGGAAGAGATGAGCGTTCATGAAGAGTATACAACTATCCTCAACCGGTCTACCAGATGAAGTACATTGTACAACGGCCACTTGTAGATATTTCCTGTGTTTTTGAATGATATGAGACTTTATGGTGGGGGGTTTTTGTATGTACTATTAGGGCTTCATTTTGTCTTTACTATTATTATAAGGAAGGCTACAAGGATTATTGTGATTTAAAAAAAAAAAAAAAAATCTCATTTCCTTTGGCCCTTATTTTTAAGTTTTATTTATTTGGACCATGTATTATATAGGGAGGGATGGTACAGTGGCCAGGGCTGCTGATTAAGGATATAAATAGATGTCAGATAATCCTGATGAAGTTCTCTACTCTCAGCCCAAGAGAAGACGTGAGATGAGAATGCTTTTTTTTTTTTTGACACTCCCCGAGCCTTTCTAGACTCATATTATATTTGATTTAAAACCAGGAGCAGCTCCTATTGGTTAGTGGGATTAGGAGATGGATTGTTGCGCTTGAACTTTATACAATGTCACGTTAGGCGAGAAGACAAGCACATACTGTATGTCTACATTTGACTATAACAGCTAGATATTAGTGGTGGGTAAGACTGGAGGGGAAAAAGACTGAAACTGATTTGTTTTCAGCTCACCTGAACACCCATTTTGAAACTCTCTTCAGTTTGGATTCAGTAGTTAATGAATTGGTTCTGGCCCAAGGCTAGCTAGAGCAGCTTAGAACACTAGGGCTTGGAGCATGCTCAGTCACTACTTCACTTGCCTCACTTCACAGGCCAGATGGGTAGAGCAGTGTTTCTCAACCTTGGGGTCAGTTCTAGTTTTAATTGAAGATGTTGGCTTCCATGGCACAAAACAAGCTTGAGAAACACAACGCAAAATTAGTGAGTCTTAAGCCTCTTCCTTACCTTGTAATCAAGACAGAGAATAGATTGACTTTGACTGTCTGGGAGTCTTTTAGGAAGATAAATACTCTGGCCACTCATTTGCATCAATGATTTCTTATTGTAGTGGGTCTTCACCAAAGCGTGGCAGATGGCATGCTTTTGAAAAAAAAAATTCAATAGTCTCCTTTTCTGCTATATTATTCCTGTCTTAATATTTTAGATATATGGTGTGGTTATTGGTTTGGTTTTAAATATTCACCCATATTACCATCGTTGACAGGTGGGGTTTCATGATGCATTTATAGGTGATAAAGGAAGCTTGTGCCATATTGAAGTGTGCGTGTGTAGGTGTCACTTCCATTTGCAATAAAATAAAAAGCCAGTGGGATGGGTTTGAAAATGTAGATGTTTAAGTTGTTTGGGATTGAAAGCACATGTGGTAAGAGTGAATTGTTACTGAAATCAAATTTAAACTGTATTACTGCCTCAGATGAGGACTAATATTAAAGTGAGCCGTTGTAGAAATTATCCAACAAACCGGCACCAAAACCTTTCAATGACTCCATCATGCTGAAACTGATGCATTGAGTGTGTTTATATAGTCTCTAGAGGTACAAGTATTATTGCCAATGTGCTTGGCTGTGTCTGAGGGCTCTGTGCTTGTCTGTCAGTCAAATCCTTTATTTTTTATTAAAAGTGGGTCTGTTGAGTCTTGCATGCCATTTTTCTTAATACTGTAGTGGTGTCTGAAACCCAGTTGGCCCTTCACAAGGCAGCCCCAGAACTGGACCCTAGGGACACGGTCAGCAGAGCACAACCTTTTGAATATTCAGATATGTTATGTAGAATAAACATGCCTCTGACATGTAGCATAAAGACTTATGTCAGCTCTATTCAGGACATTTATCTGCAATGTTCCACAACGCTGTGCAACCCCAGGTACTACTAAACCAGCCTCATCCAAAGACTAACGTGTAAGCTAAATCCATGTCAACTTTTATCCCAACGTCTGAAGATCAATAAAGTTATGGGATTTGACTACTCCTGGAAGAGCCATTAATTTAGTGTGTAAATGGAGAATATATCATTGTGTAAGAACAAGTGTTCTATTCCCTCAGCCCAAGATCTCTTTGGATGTCAAGTTAAGTAAAACAGTCCATAATGCCATTGTGTTGCACAGTAAAAAAGTTTAACTTTAGAATTAAATATCATATTTGTAAAACAATGAGAACAAAAAACAATAAAACGATTAAGATTTATTGTGGTAATCTTCCTTTTTACAGACTATATACACAAGTTAGTTACCACATGGTCCGTTTTCAGACGGACCTGTGGTGTGAGATTCCTCTTGTTTCATCGCACTGTACTGGTGACAGCTGATACAAAAATCATTCATTTTCTATGCTAAAGTATGCATACTCTCATTGAGTTTATATTTCATCAATCTAGTTATATACCTTAACATTGTAATTAACTGACTTAAGTGTCTGTTTAAACACTTTCTTTAACATTAATAAACCCCCGAGTAAAGATAGAAAACAATTCCCACAAAACATAGAAAAGCTGAACACATCTTATTCTTTGAAGAGTTGACCCCAAATGAAATGGTATGTACTTCACACAAAGTGGAAAATTCATTAGTTTTACACCTTATACAACAGTATTGACTTGGAATCAACTGAACCACTCTTCCTCAAAACTACCAGCAGTACAGAAGAGTAAAGGATCTATGAGGGGTGATACGGGGGAGAGAGAAGGGTTAAAAATCTCACTGTAGACAGTGAGTGAAACTATACATGGGTTGTCTGAAGTAGCCAGTCCCCTCTCCCTTCTAAGGCTCACAGATGATTGTCTCGACCACAAACTTGTTCTCAAAGTGACGGATCGTCCTGCAGTTCAGGGCTTCACGCTTTTCCCTGCCTGCAAGGTACAGATGAAGGAGGATGTATCAAAAATGTGCATGTAGGCCTATACTAACATCTTCTATAGCACCTGTTCATTGGCCAGAGTATAATGTGGTGTGTTCTCAGGTCCACCGAGGAATTTTACAAAATGGTTAATACATGACAATTCAGGGTAAATCTTAAGTGTGTGTGTAGTACTAACCCAGTATGGTGTGTGCGTGTAGTACTAACCCGGTATGGTGTGTGTGTGTAGTACTAACCCGGTATGGTGTGTGTGTGGCACTAACCCGGTACGGTGTGTGTGTGTGGGTGGCACTAACCCGGTACGGTGTGTGTGTGTGGGTGGCACTAACCCGGTACGGTGTGTGTGTGGGTGGCACTAACGCGGTACGGTGTGTGTGGGGGTGGCACTAACCCGGTACGGTGTGTGTGGGGGTGGCACTAACCCGGTACGGTGTGTGTGGGGGTGGCACTAACCCGGTACGGTGTGTGTGGGGGTGGCACTAACCCGGTACGGTGTGTGTGTGGGGGTGGCACTAACCCGGTACGGTGTGTGTGTGGGGGTGGCACTAACCCGGTACGGTGTGTGTGGGGGTGGCACTAACCCGGTACGGTGTGTGTGGGGGTGGCACTAACCTGGTACGGTGTGTGTGTGTGGGTGGTACTAACTTGGTATGGTGTGTGTGTGTGGTACTAACCCAGTATGGTGTGTGTGGCACTAACCCAGTATGCTGTGCGTGTGGCACTAACCCAGTATGCTGTGTGTGCGCGCGTGTGGCACTAACCCAGTATGCTGTGTGTGCGTGCGCGTGGCACTAACCCAGTATGGTGTGCGCGCGTGGCACTAACCCAGTATGGTGTGTGCGCGCGCGTGGCACTAACCCAGTATGGTGTGTGTGCGCGCGTGTGTGGCACTAACCCAGTATGGTGTGTGTGCTCGCGTGTGTGTGGCACTAACCCAGTATGGTGTGTGTGCGCGCGTGTGTGGCACTAACCCAGTATGGTGTGTGTGGCACTAACCCAGTATGGTGTGTGTGTGCGGCACTAACCCAGTATGGTGTGTGTGCGCGCGTGTGGCACTAACCCAGTATGGTGTGTGTGTGCGCGCGTGTGGCACTAACCCAGTATGGTGGGTGTGTGTGTGGCACTAACCCAGTATGGTGTGTGTGTGCGCGCGCGCGCTTGTGGCACTAACCCAGTATGGTGTGTGTGAGTGTGCGCGCGTGTGGCACTAACCCAGTATGGTGTGTGTGAGTGTGCGCGCGTGTGGCACTAACCCAGTATGGTGTGTGTGAGTGTGCGCGCGTGTGGCACTAACCCAGTATGGTGTGTGTGAGTGTGCGCGCGTGTGGCACTAACCCAGTATGGTGTGAGTGTGCGTGCGTGTGGCACTAACCCAGTATGGTGTGTGTGTGTGTGTGCGCGTGTGTGGCACTAACCCAGTATGGTGTGTGTGTGTGTGGCACTAACCCAGTATGGTGTGTGTGTGTGTGGCACTAACCCAGTATGGTGTGTGTGTGTGCGTGTGTGGCACTAACCCAGTATGGTGTGTGTGTGTGACACTAACCCAGTATGGTGTGTGTGTGTGGCACTAACCCAGTATGGTGTGTGTGTGTGGCACTAACCCAGTATGGTGTGTGTGTGCGCGCGTGTGGCACTAACCCAGTATGGTGTGTGTGTGTGTGCGCGGTAACCCAGTATGGTGTGTGTGGCACTAACCCAGTATGGTGTGTGTGTGTGTGGGCGGTAACCCAGTATGGTGTGTGTGGCGGTAACCCAGTATGGTGTGTGTGGCACTAACCCAGTATGGTGTGTGTGTGTGTGGGTGCGCGTGTGTGTGTGTGTGTGTGTGGGCGGTAACCCAGTATGGTGTGTGTGGCACTAACCCAGTATGGTGAGTGCGCATGTGTGGAACTAATCCAGTATGGTGTGTGTGGCACTAACCCAGTATGGTGTGTGTGTGCGCGCGTGTGTGGCACTAACCCAGTATGGTGTGTGTGCGCGCGTGGCACTAACCCAGTATGGTGTGTGTGTGCGCGCGTGTGTGGCACTAACCCAGTATGGTGTGTGTGCGCGCGTGTGTGGCACTAACCCAGTATGGTGTGTGTGGCACTAACCCA
Source organism: Oncorhynchus clarkii lewisi (assembly GCF_045791955.1). Taxonomy (NCBI): domain Eukaryota; kingdom Metazoa; phylum Chordata; class Actinopteri; order Salmoniformes; family Salmonidae; genus Oncorhynchus; species Oncorhynchus clarkii. Next base: position 21,063,027 of record NC_092153.1, read on the forward strand.
GTATGGTGTGTGTGTGCGGCACTAACCCAGTATGGTGTGTGTGCGCGTGTGTGTGTGGCACTAACCCAGTATGGTGTGTGTGCGCGTGTGTGTGGCACTAACCCAGTATGGTGTGTGTGGCACTAATCCAGTATGGTGTGTGTGTGCGCGTGTGTGTGGCACTAACCCAGTATGGTGTGTGTGGCACTAACCCAGTGTGGTGTGTGTGCGCGCGCGCGTGTGGCACTAACCCAGTATGGTGTGTGCGCGCGGCACTAACCCAGTATGGTGTGTGTGTGGCACTAACCCAGTATGGTGTGTGTGTGCGCACGTGTGGCACTAACCCAGTATGGTGTGCGCGTGCGGCACTAACCCAGTATGGTGTGTGTGTGTGTGTGCGGCACTAACCCAGTATGGTGTGGGTGTGTGTGTGTGTGTGTGGCACTAACCCAGTATGGTGTGTGCGCGTGTGTGGCACTAACCCAGTATGGTGTGTGTGTGCGCGCGTGTGTGTGGCACTAACCCAGTATGGTGTGTGTGTGTGGCACTAACCCAGTATGGTGTGTGTGAGTGTGCGCGTGTGTGGCACTAACCCAGTATGGTGTGTGTGAGTGTGCGCGCGTGTGGCACTAACCCAGTATGGTGTGTGTGAGTGTGCGCGCGTGTGGCACTAACCCAGTATGGTGTGTGTGTGAGCGTGTGGCACTAACCCAGTATGGTGTGTGTGTGTGCGCGGTAACCCAGTATGGTGTGTGTGTGGCACTGACCCAGTATGGTGTGTGTGTGGCACTGACCCAGTATGGTGTGTGTGTGGCACTAACCCAGTATGGTGTGTGTGTGGCACTAACCCAGTATGGTGTGTGTGTGGCACTAACCCAGTATGGTGTGTGTGTGGCACTAACCCAGTATGGTGTGTGTGTGGCACTAACCCAGTATGGTGTGTGTGTGGCACTAACCCAGTATGGTGTGTGTGTGGCACTAACCCAGTATGGTGTGTGTGTGTGGCACTAACCCAGTATGGTGTGTGTGTGTGTGCGGCACTAACCCAGTATGGTGTGTGTGTGTGTGCGGCACTAACCCAGTATGGTGTGTGTGTCACTAACCCAGTATGGTGTGTGTGTGCGCGCGTGTGGCACTAACCCAGTATGGTGTGTGTGCGCGCGTGTGGCACTAACCCAGTATGGTGTGTGTGCGCGAGCGTGTGGCACTAACCCAGTATGGTGTGTGTGTGTGCGCGAGCGTGTGGCACAAACCCAGTATGGTGTGAGTGTGCGCGCACGTGTGGCACTAACCCAGTATGGTGTGTGTGTGTGCGCACGTGTGGCACTAACCCAGTATGGTGTGTGTGTGTGTGTGTGCACGTGTGGCACTAACCCAGTATGGTGTGTGTGTGCGCATGCGCGCGTGGCACTAACCCAGTATGGTGAGTGTGCGCGCGTGTGGCACTAACCCAGTATGGTGAGTGTGCGCGCGTGTGGCACTAACCCAGTATGGTGAGTGTGCGCGCTTGTGGCACTAACCCAGTATGGTGAGTGTGCGCGCGTGTGGCACTAACCCAGTATGGTGAGTGTGCGCGCGTGTGGCACTAACCCAGTATGGTGAGTGTGCGCGCGTGTGGCACTAACCCAGTATGGTGAGTGTGCGCGCGTGTGGCACTAACCCAGTATGGTGTGTGAGTGTGCGCACGTGGCACTAACCCAGTATGGTGTGAGTGTGCGCGCGTGTGGCACTAACCCAGTGTGGTGTGTGTGCGCGTGTGGCACTAACCCAGTATGGTGTGTGCGCGCGGCACTAACCCAGTATGGTGTGTGCGCGTGGCACTAACCCAGTATGGTGTGTGCGCGTGGCACTAACCCAGTATGGTGTGTGTGTGCGCACGTGTGGCACTAACCCAGTATGGTGTGCGCGTGCGGCACTAACCCAGTATGGTGTGGGTGGGTGGGTGTGTGTGTGTGTGTGTGTGTGTGTGTGTGTGTGTGTGTGGCACTAACCCAGTATGGTGTGTGCGCGTGTGTGGCACTAACCCAGTATGGTGTGTGTGTGCGCGCGTGTGTGTGGCACTAACCCAGTATGGTGTGTGTGTGTGGCACTAACCCAGTATGGTGTGTGTGAGTGTGCGCGTGTGTGGCACTAACCCAGTATGGTGTGTGTGAGTGTGCGCGCGTGTGGCACTAACCCAGTATGGTGTGTGTGTGAGCGTGTGGCACTAACCCAGTATGGTGTGTGTGTGTGCGCGGTAACCCAGTATGGTGTGTGTGTGGCACTGACCCAGTATGGTGTGTGTGTGGCACTGACCCAGTATGGTGTGTGTGTGGCACTAACCCAGTATGGTGTGTGTGTGGCACTAACCCAGTATGGTGTGTGTGTGGCACTAACCCAGTATGGTGTGTGTGTGGCACTAACCCAGTATGGTGTGTGTGTGGCACTAACCCAGTATGGTGTGTGTGTGGCACTAACCCAGTATGGTGTGTGTGCGGCACTAACCCAGTATGGTGTGTGTGCGGCACTAACCCAGTATGGTGTGTGTGTGTGTGCGGCACTAACCCAGTATGGTGTGTGTGTGTGTGTGTGTGCGGCACTAACCCAGTATGGTGTGTGTGTGTGTGCGGCACTAACCCAGTATGGTGTGTGTGTCACTAACCCAGTATGGTGTGTGTGTCACTAACCCAGTATGGTGTGTGTGTGCGCGCGTGTGGCACTAACCCAGTATGGTGTGTGTGCGCGCGTGTGGCACTAACCCAGTATGGTGTGTGTGTGTGTGCGCGAGCGTGTGGCACTAACCCAGTATGGTGTGTGTGTGTGCGCACGTGTGGCACTAACCCAGTATGGTGTGTGTGTGTGTGTACGTGTGGCACTAACCCAGTATGGTGTGTGTGTGTGTGTACGTGTGGCACTAACCCAGTATGGTGTGTGTGTGTGTGTGTGTGTGTGTGTGTGTGTGTGCGCATGCGCGCGTGGCACTAACCCAGTATGGTGAGTGTGCGCGCGTGTGGCACTAACCCAGTATGGTGAGTGTGCGCGCGTGTGGCACTAACCCAGTATGGTGAGTGTGCGCGCGTGTGGCACTAACCCAGTATGGTGTGCGCGTGCGGCACTAACCCAGTATGGTGTGTGCGCGTGTGTGTGTGTGGCACTAACCCAGTATGGTGTGTGTGTGTGTGTGTGTGTGTGGCACTAACCCAGTATGGTGTGCGCGTGCGGCACTAACCCAGTATGGTGTGCGCGTGTGGCACTAACCCAGTATGGTGTGTGTGAGTGTGTGCGCGTGTGGCACTAACCCAGTATGGTGTGTGCGCGTGTGTGTGTGGCACTAACCCAGTATGGTGTGTGTGAGTGTGTGCGCGTGTGGCACTAACCCAGTATGGTGTGTGTGTGTGAGTGTGCGCACGTGTGGCACTAACTCAGTATGGTGTGCGCGTGTGGCACTAACCCAGTATGGTGAGTGCGCATGTGTGGAACTAATCCAGTATGGTGTGTGTGTGCGCGGTAATCCAGTATGGTGTGTGGCACTAACCCAGTATGGTGTGTGTGTGGCACTAACCCAGTATGGTGTGTGTGTGGCACTAACCCAGTATGGTGTGTGTGTGTGCGCGTGTGGCACTAACCCAGTATGGTGTGTGTGCGCGCGCGTGTGTGGCACTAACCCAGTATGGTGTGAGTGTGCGCACGTGTGGCACTAACCCAGTATGGGGTGTGTGTGAGTGTGCGCGCGTGTGGCACTAACCCAGTATGGTGTGCGTGAGTGTGCGGGCGTGTGGCACTAACCCAGTATGGTGTGTGTGCGCGCGTGTGGCACTAACCCAGTATGGTGTGTATGAGTGTGCGCGTGTGGCACTAACCCAGTATGGTGTGAGTGTGCGCACGTGTGGCACTAACCCAGTATGGGGTGTGTGTGTGGCACTAACCCAGTATGGTGTGTGTGTGTGTGTGTGTGTGCGGCACTAACCCAGTATGGTGTGTGTGAGCGTGTGGCACTAACCCAGTATGGTGTGTGAGTGTGCGCGCGTGTGGCACTAACCCAGTATGGTGTGTGTGAGTGTGCGCGCGTGTGGCACTAACCCAGTATGGTGTGTGTGTGTGTGTGTGGCACTAACCCAGTATGGTGTGTGTGTGTGTGTGGCACTAACCCAGTATGGTGTGTGTGTGTGTGTGTGGCACTAACCCAGTATGGTGTGCGCGTGCGGCACTAACCCAGTATGGTGTGCGGCACTAACCCAGTATGGTGTGCGGCACTAACCCAGTATGGTGTGCGGCACTAACCCAGTATGGTGTGCGGCACTAACCCAGTATGGTGTGCGGTACTAACCCAGTATGGTGTGTGGCACTAACCCAGTATGGTGTGTGGCACTAACCCAGTATGGTGTGTGTGCGCGTGTGGCACTAACCCAGTATGTTGTGTGTGTGTGCGCGTGTGTGGCACTAACCCGGTATGGTGTGCGCGTAGTACTAACCCGGTATGGTGTGCGCGTGTGTGTAGTACTAACCCGGTATGGTGTGTGTGTGTGTCAGCAGTACTAACCCAGTATGGTCTCTCTGCGTTCCAGCTTGTAGGTGTCTCTGCCCTTGCAGAGGCTGTAGATGAAGTATCCCAGCTGGTCAACGTTCTCCAGACGCTCAGTCACCATCATCTGCTCATGGACCAGGTAGGACTGGGGAAGGTAGGTACCAGCCTAGGTTGCAAATCACACACTTAATTAACATTATTTCCTTCAACATTTGATTGATTTGATAATTGAAATACATATAAAACAGCTTCAGTCATCTGTGTGTGTGTGTGTTACAGATACCTTGATGTTGATGAGCAACTCCAGCAAGTCTTTGGGAGGCATGACGATGGAGGTGTTGAGGGGGATGACGTAGCACTTGTTCAGACTCAGGTCCAGGTAGGCTGTCAGCCTCTGAGGAGGAGGAAAGGAATTAGATCCAACACTACAAAAACACCCGGAAGTACTTTACATTCAACAACTTCAATTCAGCACGTGTTTCATTTCATTGTGTTTCTAAAAATAGGAGTTTGACGGCTAATACCCTGGTGGAATGGCTTTCCTCTGAGCCGTAAATGAATGGTAGCAGCTAGATATACAACATTTGACATCAGTTTCCATCAAATTATTTTTTAACTAGGATAAGAACAAATTCTTATTTTCAATGACGGCCTAAGTGAGTTAAACACTTTGTTCAGGGGCAGAATGACAGACCTTGTCAACTCGGGGATTCGATCCAGTAACCTTTCAGTTACTGGCCCAACGCTCTAACCACTAGACTACCTGCAGCACCAAAAAATTTACAGATTTTCTTGTGAATATTCTAAAATCCACATTTTCCCATCAGAGATGCATTTCATCAAACTGACTTATTGGTGCCTTCTGATGATCATCAAAGGTAAGTGAATATTTATAGTATTATTTCTAACTTCTGTTGACTCCAACATGGCAGATATTTCTTTGGCTGGATTTGGCTCTGAGCGCCATTCTCAGATTATGCTTTTTCCGTGAAGTTTCTTTGAAATCTGACACAGCGGTTACATTAAGGAGAAGTTTATTTAATTCTGTGAATAACACTTGTATCTTTTATCAATGTTTATTATGAATCAAAACATTACTGCACGTAACGAGCCAATGTAAACTGAGATTTTTGGATATAAATATGAACTTTATCGAACAAAACATACATGTATTGTGTAAAATGATGTCCTATGAGTGTCATCTGATGAAGATGATCAAAGGTTAGTGATTCATTTTATCTATATTTCTGCTTTTTGTGACTCCTCTCTTTGGCTGGAAAAAGGGCTGTGTTTTTTTGACTTGGCGGTGACCTAACAATCATATGTTGTGCTTTCGCTGTGAAGCATTTTTGAAATCGGACACAATGGGTAGATTAACAAGAAGTGTCTTTCATTTGCTCTATTGGACTTGTTAATATGTGAAAGTTACATATTTCAAAAAAAATATTTTGGAATTTCAGGCGCTGCCTTTTCAGCGGAATGTTGTTGAGGGGTTCTGCTAGCGGAACGCCTGCTCTAGGAAGGTTAAATAGCGAGTGTGCCCACTCCGGTATTGCCACATGCGCTCTAGCTAACAGATACATATGGGAGTATAGCCTACATAAGATTATGGATGAAAGAGAAAGATTATTTTGATTTGTCAAACGACAGCCAAGCATTGTTCATCATGTCACCAGAATAAGACCCTTGATATTTATTAGAAAGGAGCACCATGCTCATTATTGTGCAAGTTCACCACTCTGAAGTTCATGAAAACTTATTTCATCTGTAGCCTAATAAACTGCATGCTTCCCCAACAAGTCACAGGGGGAGGTGCAGGTCATCGCGTGACTCCAAGTTTACTTCGATATGACGGTTATCAATATTTCCAACGACATTTCTTGCATAATTCTCGCATAACACAAAGAGCTCACCTAGTCTAGCGTATTTAGTGTTGTCGGCTTTTGGAAAGTTTACCGACAAATGTTCTGTTTAGGCCTGTCGTGACTTTTTATGCGACGTGCACTTTACTTGCATAAAAATGTTGGATGGAAACCTGGTGTGTGTGTGTGTGTGTGTAGCAGTGTTCTCCTCTCACGTTTTTGAAGTCATGGACGATGTCGGCCGGGTCGCTGTCGGAGAACTCGGGCACGGGCACGTTGATTAGCTCCACCTCCTCAAGCACACGGATGCTCTCCTGGATGTGTCTTAGAGCAGAGGGCAGGGCCACCTCGTCCTGAACCATGTAGTCCCGCTCACGGTAGTCCACCCCGCAGAAATACACCGGGTCCTCCTGAGGAAGACGGGGTGAGACAACGACAGTGAGGACTTCTCTCACCCCGACTCTCTCTACCTTACCAACAATGTATAGTTAGCTAGCACACTCTGGGTTGGTTTCACCGAAATCTCTCCCAATTAGGGGTTCATTCAGAGTGCTTGTTAGTCCAAGACTAGGCTTAATCTGTGTCTGGGAAACCAGACAACAGCGGGTGCAAATGTGTCCTCTAACCAAGGAAAGGAAGCTTTAACTATACTGAACAAAAATATAAAACATGTAAAGTATTGGTCCCATACAATGAGCTGAAATAAACAATCCCAAAAATGTTCCATACACACAAAAAGCTTATTTCTCTCAAATTGTGCACAAATTTGTTTATATCCCTGTTAGCGTTTCTCTTTTGCCAAAATATTCCATCCACACGACAGGTGTGGCATATCCAGAAGCTGATTAAACAGCATGATCATTACAGTGTTGGGGACAATAAAAGGCCACTCTAAAATGTACCGTTCTGTCACAACACAATGCCACCGATGTCTCAAGTTGAATGAGTGTGCAATTGGCATGTTGACTGCAAGAATGTCCACCACAGCTATTGCCAAAGAATTGAATGTTCATTTCTCTACTACAAGCCACCTCCAATGTCACTTTAGAGAATTTGGCAGTACGTCTAACTGCCATGACAACCGCAGACCACGTGAAACCACATCAGCCCAGGACCTCCACATCTGGCTTCTTCACCTGCGTGATCGTCTGAGACCAGCCACCCAGACAGTTGATGAAACTGAGGAGTATTTCTGTCTGTAATAAAGCCCCTTTTGTGGGGGAAAACAAGTTGATTGACTGGCCCACCCATGGCTCCCATGGCTTGTATGAACTGTAACTCAGTAAAATTGTTGAAATTCTTGTTTAAATTTGTTCACTATATAGTTGAGCCTATGGCATTATAGGGGTCTAACCAACAACCCATCTCACCTGCTGTATGTAGGACTTGTAGAGGTAGGCCCCTCCCACCACCACACCGGACAGCATGAGAGCCAGACCCAGGCACATGCACCAGCACCACACCTTGGACTGCCGACGCACCCGCATGCCATCCTCCAGGTCCTGAGAGAGAAGAAACAGAGCTAAAACGTTACATGCACATTTGATCATTTAAAATACATTACACCAGGCAACAGATACAGTGCATAGGTCTATATTAACAATTGCAGTGGATACATACACAAAAAAGCCTGAAGACCCCCCCCCCCCAATTGCGGTCCTCTATAACATACAAAGTAAGGCCTAAATACAGCTGGTCAGCCTCTCACAATACCAGCATGTCTGCCTGTATGTTTCATTACATAATTGAGACAGGTTGATGAACCAATATTAACAGTATATCAGCCCAGATGAATCATTAAGGAAACTGACCTCTATAAATCCTCTTTGTTCAAATTAAAATAGCTCCAACACAACATAGCCAAACAGTGCGATTCAAATAAGAGTGCTGCTTAGTCACAATACAGCTGTGGTGTGTTCTGTTGACATCAGTTGGGAGTATGGTAGCAGTGAGAGATGCTTATATAACGTACAATTCAAACACAGCCAATCTTCCCCCCAACCCCCCCTCTCTGTGACCTTTCACCTCATTTCCATCATGCCTTCGTCTACCTCAAGACATTCTTTCTAACCATTATTCATTTACTGCCTTATCTTTTAGCCCTCTCCATCATCATCTGTTATTTTGCTCCCTCACTTTAATATTATGGAGTCTAGAGACATGTTGTAATTTGGTGGCAGGCCCTTTTCCTGAACTGTTGGTTGTTTATGCAGAGTTGGGGTGGGGTTCGTATTGAAACAAAAGAGTGGATGTCAACAGCTCTCTGGAGATCAGTTTTTTTCTTCGTTTTCCTCATCTGATCTGAGATCCTCATGCTCGTACTTTAGTGGAAGAACACTGTCCTGGCCCCCCCCCCCCCCCATTAGTCCACTGTCAATAGTCCCAACGAGAGACGTGCTTGAGGTAAACCAAGGTGTATATTTTCATGATTTCAAAATTTACAACAGATACAGGGGCAATTGAATGATGGCCATGCTTGTCTCACTCTAATCATTTCAGGTTAGCTTATTAACATGGCTAAAGGTCAGGAATAAGGAGATGGCTCATGGCTGGTCTCTGTGGACCATGCTGTGTCTGGTCTAGAGGTCGACCGATTAATCGGAATGGCCGATTAATTAGGGCCGATTTCAAGTTTTCATAACAATAGGAAATCGGTATTTTTGGGTCCCGATTTCCAATTATTTAAAACAAATAAATTATTTATAAAAAATGTATACCTTTTATTTAACTAGGGAAGTCAGTTAAAGAACACATTCTTATTTTCAATGACTGCCTAGGAACTGTGGGTTAACGGCCTTGTTCAGGGGCAGAACGACAGATTTTCACCTTGTCAGCTCAGGGGTTCCAATCTTGCAACCGCACAGTTAACTAGTCCAACGCTCTAACCATTGCACTCCACGAGTAGCCTGCCTGTTACACGAACGTAGTAGAAGCAAAGGTAAATTATATATATATTTTTTTAATGTTTTATTTTAAAATCGGCCGATTAATCGGTATCGGCTTTTTTAGTCCTCCAATAATCGGTATCTGTGTTAAAATCATAATCGGTCGACCTCTAGTCTGGTCACATCACAGACCTTCACTAGCCTCTGACGCCTTATCCAGGACATCACCTGTTTAAATCACCTGTCTGACTGTCCAAACTGCTCTCCTACTTGTGAAACAGACATGATTTCCAGGTCTTTCTAAGCAGTGGCATTTTCTCCCCAGGTCTGTCCCTGGCTGCTGCATTCCTCTACTCACTCAGATTCTCTATAGTGAATGAATTCTCTATAGACTTGCAATCTCACCTGTACTCTATTTCCAATGCATTTGGAAAGTATTCAGACCAGTTCCTATTTCCACATTTTGTTAGGTTACAGCCTTATTCTAAAATGGATTAAGTTGTTTTCCCCGCTCAATCTACACACAATATCCCATAATGACAAAGCAGTGATTACAGACTCGAGTCTTCTTGGGTATGGCGCTACAAGCTTGGCACACATGTATTTGGGAAATTCTCTGACTCTTCTCTGCAGATCCTCTCAAGCTCTGTCAGGTTGAATGGGGAACGTAGCTGCACAGATATTTTTAGCTCTCTCTAGAGATGTTCAATCAGGTTCAAGTCCAGGCTCTGGCTGGGTCACTCAAGGACATTCAGAGGCTTGTCCTGAAGCCACTCCTGCGTTGTCTTGGCTGCGTGCTTAGGGTTGTTGTCCTGTTGGAAGGTTAACCTGCTCCAGAGCGCTCAGGATCTCAGACTGGTGAGAAGGTTTTTAATCAAGGATCTCGGTACATCTTTCCCTCAATCATGACTAGTCTCCCAGTCTGTGCAGCTGAAAAACATCCCCACAGCATGGTGCTGCCACCACCATGCTTCACCGTAGGGATGGTATGGGCTAGGTGATGAGCACTGCCTAGAGTCCTACAGATGTGACGCTTGGTATTCAGGCCAAAGAGTTCAATCTTGGCCTCATCAGACCAGAGAATCTCGTTTCTCTGGGTCGGAGTCCTTTAGGTGCCAACTCTATGCGGGCTGTCATGTGCTTTTACTGAGGTGTGGCTTCAGTCTGGCCACTCACTCATAAAGGCCTGATTGGTGGAGTGCTGCAGAGATGGTTGTCCTTCTGGAAGGTTCTCCCATCTCCACAGGAACTCTGGACCTCTGTCAGACTGACCATTGGGTTCTTGGTCCCTCCCCCGACCAAGGCCCTTCTCCCCCGATTGCTCAGTTTGTCTGGGTAGCCAGCTCTAGGAACAGTATTGGTGGTTCCAAACTTCTTCCAGAACGAGAGTACTGTGGGGACCTTCAATGCTGCAGACACTTTTTGGTACCCTTCCCCAGATCTGTGCCTCGACACAATCCTGTCTCGGAGCTCTAGAGACAATTCCTTCGACCTCATGGCTTGGTTTTTGCTCCGACAAGCACTGTCAACTGAGGGACCTTATACAGACAGGTATGTGCCTTTCCAAATCATGTCCAATCAATTGAATTTACCACAAGTGGACTCCAATGAAGTTGTAGAAACATCTCAAGGATGATCAATGGAAGCAGGATGCACCCGAGCTCAATTTCATGTCTCATCGCAAAGGGTCTGAATACTTATGTAAATAAAGCATTACTGTTTTTTGTATTTTACCCCCCCTTTTCTCCACAATTTCGTGATATCAAATTGCGATCTTGTCTCATCTCCCCAACGGCCTCGGAAAGGTCAAGGCATGCATCCTCGAAACATGACCCACCAAACCGCACTTCATAACCCAGAAGACAGCTGTACCAAAGTGTCAGATTTAACACCGCTCACCTGACAACCGACGTCAGCCTGCAGGCGCCCGGGCCGCCACAAGGAGTCACTAGAGTGCTATGAGACAAGTAAAGCCCCACTGGCCAAACCCTCCGCTAACCCAGACGATGCTGGGCCAATTGTGCGACGTCCTATGGAACTCCCGGTCACAGCTGGTTATGACACAGCCTGGGATCAAACCCGGGTCTGTACTGACACTTAAGCACTTCTATACAGTGCCTTAGTACACTGCACCCACTTCATTTTTTATGAATTTGCTCAAATTTCTACAATCCTTTTTTCACTTTGTCATTATGGGGTATTGTGTGTAGATTGAGGAGTATATTTTTTTATTGAATAGATTTTTTGAATAAGGCTGTAATGTATCAAAATGTGGAAAAGGTGAAGGGGTCTGAATACCTTTCGAATGCACTAACTTTATGGGCACTTAAACTGAAATTTTATTTAGTGTGTAACTGCGCACTTATTGGTAGCCCGGGCCCTATAACATGTTATTACTACCCTGCGCCAACCTTAGATTTATAGACATGAATCCAGGCTCTTGGGATGAGTTTGGACTCACAGGCTTCTAATTACGGATACAGCATCTACTAACTGACAGTTGATATTTTGTTTTTGTTAACCTGTCTGTACACAGCATGCATTTTGTTATCAAAAGTTCCCTCTTATTGCTTTATCAGGAGGAAAGACCTCACACCGACCTTCGACACAAATACACTTCATTTTATCAATACTTTGTGTATGTCGTCTATATAAACGCATTTACTTTTTACTCTTCAGAACCAAAAACACACGAACACAAACAGGAACAATTATTCGAATAAATAGGAAAGACGACAGGAGTGATCTTCACGCATTTCAGTTACAGGCCTCTACCGAAACAGAAAGATAGCACGGTTCTGCCCAGGCCAGCAACTGCGAACACCACTAAGCCTACCGAAAATAATTTGCTTAACAGACATTTTACGACGTCGCTCGGGTCACGGGTTGAATTATCAAGAGTCTATCTATACATGTTTCTAATAGACGTTACTTTGTTTCAGTTATGTTTCTACATTGTTTAAACTGATACAAAGTTGCGTCATCCACGTTAGTTGCGTCGAACATCCTTCGCAACAAATATTAACCACATTGGTTTAGCTCAACTCACCCTCTCCTCCGGAATAAGCGCTTCGGCATTGCATGCCTTCTTCAAATCCCTTTGTCCAAAGGACGAGTTAAATGTTACTTTCACCATTTTTTAAAAATCTAAATGTTAGACCAAGCGACAATCACCTTCTGCAGGAACGTCTTCGTGTGGCGTCTGATTACAATGACGTTGCTAAATACAAAACATCCCGAACGGGTCACATGAGTGATTGCAAGCCGTATAGGCTGCATTCAAGAACCAACACGGTTTTAGAAACGTTCCTGAACGTTTTTTTTCTCCCCGCTGGGGGGCAGTATAATCTCAAAAATATATTTAGTGGCAGAGAGGCATTTATCATATGGAATAAAAAATTGTTAATTAAATGGTGCACATGAGAGAAACTCAAAATATCATAATCATGAATAATGTTAGTCAAGTGCGCTTCTCTGCTCGCCAGCTTGTGGTCTTAAAACCCTGCTTCGTTTAGCCATTCCTATGGGAAAAAAATAATTACGAAATATTAATGTTTTGGAATAAACGTCAAAAATAAGGTCTGCGGTTAACACGAGAGTTTACACGTTTTTTCTATGATATAATAGCATTCAGTTAACATTACTTTAGCGAATTATGAAGTCTTTGTGTTTTTTTTTGTTTTACATAAATTCGTCATAACTCACAAAGTGACATTAGCCGATTAAGATTATTGTATAGAATAAAACGTATAAAATGGCCTAAACCCGTGTTTACCATACGTTATTTTCGGCGTTTATCCAAAAACGCCATTAATTTTCTCCATAGGCTTTGTCGAACGAACCATGGCGGATTATAGTGCCTACAAAAAGACGCCATTACTATTTCTGTCTATGCAGGTGTCTCGTCTCAGGTGCCTGTCCAGTGCAGACCTTCAACACTGTGTTTTCACTTGACTTCGTATTCTTTTCCTGTTCTCCTCAAATAGGCTTGCCTAAACTATTTGATTTAGTATATATTTTTTGCTTTCTAAAACATTAACCATGTCTTTTTCAGACGAGTCAAAACTTTGAATTGTTGTCTGCTTAAGAGAAGCCAGCTGGATGAAAACGATGCTTGAGGTATCAATTTATGCCTGTTGAATAGGCACACTTGGAGAGGAGGGTAGGCCTATGTTTTTCCGTCACCGTTGGTTACTGTGAGTGACGGGGTAAAGATGTCTGTGATGGAAAACATAAGGAAAGAAAGAGAACAATTGATTATATCGATTCGCCGTCTTACCAGGATAAACTACAACTGTACAAGCTGAGGGTAGTCGTTATTTATCAACTAAACGCATGATCGAGTATGGCAGGTGTTCACATATGACAGCAAATTATAGTGACTAGTTAGTTGATCATTATCTTGTGAAATAAAACGGGGGTCCAATCGGGAACTTCTGATTGTCAAGAGTTCCCATCCCTCTTCAACACCATGGACGTCGTCGACTACAGAAGCGAGTTAAGGATGTCAGCCAGAGAAGTCAAAGCCTTCCTAGACGCGGACAGATTCACGGGTGTCGGGGACGGGATTCAGGTTGATGTTGAATATAGATTTGTGGATGTCCTGCTATTTGGTGGGGCACCTTGGGGGTTCACTCTGAGAGGGGGTCGGGAGCACCGAGAACCACTGCTCATAACCAAGGTATCTATCTATCTATCTATCTATCTATCTATCTATCTATCTATCTATCTATCTATGATGAAGAACGATAAATACAGAGAACCCTTATTGACTTAACTTTAGCCACACTAGTTAACAACCGATGTGCAAATAAACAACAATAACAAGTACCATAGATCAATCATGCAAATAAAACTAATTTTAAATGTAATTATTTCTCCACTGTCACAGATGGGTTTCACCTTTCCTGTTTCCCCTGATATGGAAATAAGGCTGTGTGGCGATTAAACACTGGAACATCACTGTAGTTTCCTGATTGGTTAACTGTGTGTGTTTCATCCAACACTCCCATGTTTTCTCAGTCCAGAAATTTTTAGGGCTGTCCCCACACCTTTATGCATTTGATATGTTGCATATTTTCACCTTTAAACTTCTTCCCTGAGGGGGGGGGGGGGGGGGGTTGCTGTCTGTCTTCCATGCTCATCACAGCAGTACCAGGAACCATTTAGGAATACAGAAGTGAAGATAATGTGTGTTTGGCAGTGGCTGACCAGGATTTGCTCAGTCAATGGTGCTCTCCAACAGAATGAGGAAACAATTTGTTTCCATCCATTTCCATTTCTATTCTCCATTCTGTTTCCATTCCCCTCTCCTGTACTCCTGTATGTGTAGAGAATAAGTGATGGAATGTGCAACAAGTCTGCTCCAACCGTTCTCAAGTTGCTTATGGTTCCATTTTTTTTTAAATCAGTGCTCTCAGGTTGCCACAGTATAATGCTTCCAGTGCAGGATGGACACAATGGACTCTGATCTGATCCATGGTCACTGACCACCAACTCTTACAAGGATTGGGTTTACGCTATATTGCTTGTGTTCTCCAGCTCTTCATCACTTTCAGAAGCTACACAAAATAACAATCCATCCTGTTAATGTTAGATTGATATAATTTACAAAAGCATACATCTCGTATAACTTTGTGACTTGCTCCATTTGCTTGTCAGTAGTAGGCTAGTCCCCCTCTGAACGTTGAGACTGGGCTGGAGAGAGGGGATTTGGAAGGGTGGATATGATAGAACCATTTTTAATGAAGTTGACTCAATGCCAGTATGGCAGGGTTGAAGAGAGGGTCCTGTCAACACAGTCTGTGGATGGAATGTGATATTCTTCTAAACTGATGAACTATGGAAAGTGAACTGTTATTAAAATATACTTCACTAATGAGACATTAAGTCTGTAACATGTTATTTTATCCACATAACTATCAGACAGCATCCCTTGACTGGGCCCCTTTTCCCCTGCCAACACTATCTGTGTGCAATTGTTTTCTTATACTCTTCACTTGAGAAATGTTAACAGTCCCAAAATCTCAATTTGCCCCAGTAAGTTATAGCTGTTTTATTAATGATGTATAAACTACTTATTAACACCTTTAATTAAACATTCCTGTTGCGTGATTCAGGTGGAGGAGGGCAGCAAGGCGGCGACCGTCAGCCTGCAGGTGGGAGATGAGATCGTCAACATCAACACAGTTCCCATCAGTGGATCCAGACAGGAGGCCATCTGTCTGGTCAAAAGCTCCCACAAGACCCTCGCCCTGGTCGTCAGAAGGTGGGCTATGAGCTGCAACTAAATTGCCCTTACACCCAGGCACAATACATTTCTATTGAATTGAATATGACAGACATTGAATAAGAATACAGGATGTCTCAATGGGTACTATCGTAGAGTGATTGTTGCGTACCATCTCTCCCATTGTGCTGAGAAGAAGTGCCCTGTGTTTAAAATGGTATACATTAAACTTACGGCTGGATCTACATTAATATATTGTTTTATCCAAAACTGGCACACAATACCAAATGCAGCACACAAGAGTTGGGCATATCAGGAAGAATGTTTTTTTTGTACAAATGACTTTCACTCTGGACTCAAGTGTCTGCAAAGTGTCAAACAAGCTAACCTTAACCCACAAAGACACTATCTTGGAAACGAGGAGTCCTGTGTAATGTAGTCGGTGCATTCAGAAAGGGAATTTCAGATCCAGCTGGAGGTGTATCAGTTCACCCACTTTGACCTGCTGGGATGAAACGTAAAGCAACGAGGCTGCAGTTGTAATTGGTGCTACAGTCACACATTGCCCTTTGTTGGGGATTGTTAACAGGTGGGAATATTTTATGTACAGTACCAGTCAAAAGGTTAAACACACCTACTCATTCCAGGGGTTTCCTTTATTTTTACTATTTTCTACATTGTAGAATAATAGTGAAGACATCTCAACTATGAAATGACACATATGGAATAATTTAGTAACCAAAAAAGTGTTAAACAAATCAATATATTTTAGATTCTTCAAAGTAGCCACCCTTTGCCTTGATGACAGCTTGGCACACTCTTGGCATTCTCTCAACCAGCTTCACCTGGAATGTTTTTCAAACAGTCTTGAAGGAGTTCCTTGTTGGCTGCTTTTCCTTCACTCTGTGGTCCAACTCATCCCAAACCATCTCAATTGTGTTGAGATCAGGTGATTGTAGAGGCCAGGTCATCTGATGCAGCACTCCATCATTAGTCAAATAGCCCGTACTCAGCCTGGAGGTGTGTTTTGGGTCATTGTCCTGTTGAAAAACAAACGATAGTCCCACTAAGCCCAAACCAACTTTTGACTAGTACTGTATTTGTGAAGACAATGTTTATGGCCTCAGGGACTGTATATTGGTGCAACTCTAACCACTGACATGCAGAGACAGGACTGTCATTATACTAGACACATGTCATTTATAGAATATTGCTTGGTCGTAAAGTACAGTGTACCTTAGTTTGAGCTGGAAGAGTGGAATGCTAACTGATCGTTACTAAACCACGGAGGGCAGGGCCACAGCTTGTTATGGTTAAACTAGGACTAGGTACGAACTTCACTTTTCTTTTTCTTTTTTTACACTCTTTCATCTGTGATATTTACTAGGCTTAGTAAAGAAGTGTGAAGGTACATTTTTTACAGATATCTATGATATCTACCCAACAGGGAAGGGATGCAGTACATGCCTTTTAAATGATGTGAGCAAACTAACTTCTTCACACAACAGTGAGAGAAAGCCAATGTAGAGAACATTGAAGACCGCCCTATAGAGGAAGGAATGCTCTGAACTTCGTGGCGTGTTCATAAAACACATTCTCACACATTCTCTGTTAGGTGTGAAAGTGTCAATGCCAGCAAATATCTCCTTCGTTCATTTACGACTAGACTGCTCAATAGCGAATGGGAGGCTTAGAGCACGGGGTGGGATGTGATGTGTGTAATCTCATTGTGGCTCAGTTGGTAGAGCTTGGCACTTGCAACGCCAGGGTTGTGGGTTCAATTCCCATGGGGGACAAGTACACACAAAATATGAAAATGTATGCCCTCACTACTTACTGTAAGTCGCTCTGGATAAGAACATCTGCTAAATGACTTAAGTGTAAAATGTATTGTCTGATCTCCAAACGCTGTTAAACAACCACCGATGGGTGACATGTGAAGAAGGAAAAGCAGATACACGGTTTAAAGCTGT
This sequence comes from Oncorhynchus clarkii lewisi, assembly GCF_045791955.1. Classification (NCBI taxonomy): domain Eukaryota; kingdom Metazoa; phylum Chordata; class Actinopteri; order Salmoniformes; family Salmonidae; genus Oncorhynchus; species Oncorhynchus clarkii. The sequence goes on from NC_092153.1 coordinate 21,080,459, forward strand.
GGGAGGATGGGTGGAGGTGTCTAGGCCTGTGAGAGTGTACATCTAGTAGTGTTGTCACCAGAATGTTGACTTCCATACCAGGCTTAGTATCACAATACTTGATACTAGTGGTGTGCCAACCTGGCCATACTCATATTCCTTATCGTATCTGTAAATTGACAGTTAATCTGCAAAAACAGAAGTGTTTTAATATGCCTAGGTATTTTGACATCTACTTATCTCCCTGGACGTTTATAGACCAATCAAGTGTGTCTGTTTCCTCAACTTGCAACAGGCAGAAAAGTTTGCTGTCACTCAGTCAGAGAATGCGCATTGGCAGTTAATCTTTTTTCTCTACCCTCGGCCGCTTGTTAGATATTATGCACATTGATAGCTTGCTGGCTAGCAAACGTCCTCGACCATCTGATTCATCATAGTAGCAGGCAAACAGGAGGCAGCAGCAATCTAAATGATCAGACCGGAACATGCGAGGAGAAGTGATCAGATGAAATTATGAAGTGGAGCGAGTGAATGGAGAAATATAGATTCACTCTATCCAATCAGAGCAACAGGATCAAAGTACGAATATGATTTTTCAACGCCGATACAGATTATTGGAGGACCAAAAAAAAGCCGATACCGATTAATCGGCCGATTTAAAATAAAAATGTATATAAAATTTATATACAGTGCCTTGCGAAAGTATTCGGCCCCCTTGAACTTTGCGACCTTTTGCCACATTTCAGGCTTCAAACATAAAGATATAAAACTGTATTTTTTTGTGAAGAATCAACAACAAGTGGGACACAATCATGAAGTGGAATGACATTTATTGGATATTTCAAACTTTTTTAACAAATCAAAAACTGAAAAATTGGGCGTGTAAAATTATTCAGCCCCCTTAAGTTAATACTTTGTAGCGCCACCTTTTGCTGCGATTACAGCTGTAAGTCGCTTGGGGTATGTCTCTATCAGTTTTGCACATCGAGAGACTGAAATTTTTTCCCATTCCTCCTTGCAAAACAGCTCGAGTTCAGTGAGGTTGGATGGAGAGCATTTGTGAACAGCAGTTTTCAGTTCTTTCCACAGATTCTCGATTGGATTCAGGTCTGGACTTTGACTTGGCCATTCTAACACCTGGATATGTTTATTTTTGAACCATTCCATTGTAGATTTTGCTTTATGTTTTGGATCATTGTCTTGTTGGAAGACAAATCTCCGTCCCAGTCTCAGGTCTTTTGCAGACTCCATCAGGTTTTCTTCCAGAATGGTCCTGTATTTGGCTCCATCCATCTTCCCATCAATTTTAACCATCTTCCCTGTCCCTGCTGAAGAAAAGCAGGCCCAAACCATGATGCTGCCTCCACCATGTTTGACAGTGGGGATGGTGTGTTCAGCTGTGTTGCTTATACGCCAAACATAACGTTTTGCATTGTTGCCAAAAAGTTCCATTTTGGTTTCATCTGACCAGAGCACCTTCTTCCACATGTTTGGTGTGTCTCCCAGGTGGCTTGTGGCAAACTTTAAACTACACTTTTTATGGATATCTTTAAGAAATGGCTTTCTTCTTGCCACTCTTCCATAAAGGCCAGATTTGTGCAATATATGACTGATTGTTGTCCTATGGACAGAGTCTCCCACCTCAGCTGTAGATCTCTGCAGTTCATCCAGAGTGATCATGGGCCTCTTGGCTGCATCTCTGATCAGTCTTCTCCTTGTATGAGCTGAAAGTTTAGAGGGACGGCCAGGTCTTGGTAGATTTGCAGTGGTCTGATACTCCTTCCATTTCAATATTATCGCTTGCACAGTGCTCCTTGGGATGTTTAAAGCTTGGGAAATCTTTTTGTATCCAAATCCGGCTTTAAACTTCTTCACAACAGTATCGTGGACCTGCCTGGTGTGTTCCTTGTTCTTCATGATGCTCTCTGCGCTTTTGACGGACCTCTGAGACTATCACAGTGCAGGTGCATTTATACGGAGACTTGATTACACACAGGTGGATTGTATTTATCATCATTAGTCATTTAGGTCAACATTGGATCATTCAGAGATCCTCACTGAACGTCTGGAGAGAGTTTGCTGCACTGAAAGTAAAGGGGCTGAATAATTTTGCACGCCCAATTTTTCAGTTTTTGATTTGTTAAAAATGTTTGAAATATCCAATAAATGTCGTTCCACTTCATGATTGTGTCCCACTTGTTGTTGATTCTTCACAAAAAAATACAGTTTTATATCTTTATGTTTGAAGCCTGAAATGTGGCAAAAGGTCGCAAAGTTCATGGGGGCCGAATACTTTCGCAAGGCACTGTATATATATATATATTTTTTTTTTAAATAAATAAATAATACAATTAATTAATTAATGAATTTTAATTTAAATGTTATTTATTTGTAATAATGACAATTACAACAATACTGAATGAACACTTATTTTAACTTAATATAATACATCAATAAAATCAATTTAGCCTCAAATAAATAATGAAACATGTTCAATTTGGTTTAAATAATGCAAAAACAAAGTGTTGGAGAAGAAAGTAAAAGTGCAATATGTGTCATGTAAAAAAGCTAACATTTAAGTTCCTTGCTCAGAACATATGAAAGCTGGTGGTTCCTTTTAACATGAGTCTTCAATATTCCCAGGTAAGAAGTTTTAGGTTGTAGTTATTATGGGAATTATAGGACTATTTCCATTTGTATTTCATATACCTTTGACAACTGGATGTTCTTATAGGCACTTTAGTATTGCCAGTGTAACAGTATAGCTTCCGTCCCTCTCCTCACACCTACCTGGGCTCGAACCAGGAACACATCGTCAACAGCCACCCTCGAAGCATCGTCACCCATTGCTCCACACTTTGCAAGGGGAACAACTACTCCAAGTCTCAGAGCGAGTGAAGTCACAGATTGAAACGCTATTAGCGCGCACCCCGCTAACTAGCTAGCCATTTCACATCGGTTACACCAGCCTAATCTCGGGAGTTGATAGGCTTGAAGTCATAAACAGCTCAATGCTTGAAGCATTGTGAAGAGCTGCTGGCAAACGCACGAAAGTGCTGTTTGAATGAATGCTTACGAGCCTGCTGCTGCCTACCATCGCTCAGTGAGACTGTTCTATCATAGACTTAATTATAACATAATAACACACAGAAATACGAGCCTTTGGTCATTAATATGGTCGAATCCGGAAACTATCATTTCGAAAACAAAACGTTTATTCTTTCAGTGAAAAACGGAACCGTTCCATATTTTATCTAACGGGTGGCATCCCTAAGTCTAAATATTGCTGGTACTTTGGACAACCTTCAATGTTATGTCATAATTATGTACAATTCTGTCAAATTAATAACGGTCTTTGTTAGGAATAAATGGACTTCACACAGTTCGCAACAAGTCAGGCAGCCCAAACTGCTGCATATACCCTGACTGCTTGCACGAAACGCAAGAGAAGTGACACAATTTCTCTAATTATAAGAAATTCATGTTAGCAGGCAATATTAACTAAATATGCAGGTTTAAAAAAATATATACTTGTGTATTGATTTTAAGAAAGGCATTGATGTTTATGGTTAGGTTTGGTGCAACGACCGTGCTAAATCATCACCCATTTGGCGAAGTAGGCTGTGATTCGATGAGAAATGAACAGACACCGCATCGATTATATGCAACGCAGGACACACTAGATAACTACACATGGTTGATATTACTAGTTTAACTCGTGATTATGTGAAGATTGATTGTTTTTTATAAGTTTAATGCTAGCTAGCAACTTACCTTGGCTTCTTGCTGCCCTCGCGTAACAGGTAGTCAGCCTGCCACACAGGCTCCTCATGGAGTGCAATGTAAGGCAGGTGGTTAGAGCGTTGGACTAGTAACCGGAAGGTTGCAAAAACGAGGTTAAAGTAAGGTAAAAAGGTAAAAATCTGTCGTTCTGCCCCTGAACAAGGCAGTTAACCCACCGTTCCTAGGCCGTCATTGAAAATAAGAATGTTCTTAACTGACTTGCCTAGTTAAATAAAGATAAATAAAGGCCAAATTGGTGTCCAAAAATACTAATTAATACCAATTAATCGGGCATTCCGATTAATCGGTCGACCTCTACTTCACAGACAGGCAAACTAGCCAGTTGAGTTATTTAGACCACAGAGCACCTTGCACTTAATTGAAAGATGCGTGCTGCCACCCAAATATATATATATTTAAATCACGGATAATAACAAAAAATACTGGGATCATAATTGTATCAGGAACATTTCCCATATCTGTTACGATACTCATTTTGTCCGACTACTCGGCACAACCCTACTCTATACTATCATGATACTCTATATCAGAACAATTCCAAAACAATACCGCATTTTAGCCAAAGTCACAGAATGGCACTTGATGTATGTCAATTTTTCAGAGACGGCCATGTATGCATTAATTAATAAATGATACAATAATTACAATCAATTTGACTTTGTCTGACAACATAACGACTTATTTGAATGGTAAATCTCTTGATAAACTGGGCAAATCCAGATTTAGCTTGTTATGGCTGATTTCATCGGGTTTACGGATGATAATCTGTTTCCCTTCCATTTATTGTGCTGATGAACAACATTTGCATAGAAGTGACTTATTTTATTAAAGTGCTCTTTAAAAGTCTCTTTAACCAGTAATGACGTCATTCATTAGGCAAGAGTGGGGGCGGCCATCAGAGCCCTATTCTCTCTCTCTCACACACACACATGCCACAAACATTTAAATTTGGTGGCAATCTGCTTTGAAATCGGCATATTTTGCATTATGGTTCCTCAAAGTACCAGAGAGCAGTGAATTGACGTTAGCTTCAGCTGTAAGCTAGAAAGGCTAGTTATCCGTCAAAGCTGGGAGCTACTGGTTTCTTCTTGCATTGTAAAGTGTTGTAGCCGGTATGGAGATTGTTTTGTGAATCAGTAATTAACCGTTTCAACATGCCGGGTCACATAATTTAAGTGTGTTAACTTCTATGCATCATGAGTGGGGAGCTAACATGAGCTAACAGCCCAGACTCCCAATGCAGGCTATAGAGCAGACACGGTGGGCTCGCGTTATAAAGGCGTCCGCATGCTTCACAGCCGAAACCGTTCGGTGGAGTTTGTGCATGTATTATGATGACATTTTGTGATATTTTGGACTTCGGCAAGTTCTTCTTCTTCTTATTTTTTTTAAAGGCCGTTCGGGTCACAACATTTTTTCTGGAGGCAAGTTCAGAGCTGAAGTCTACGCCCCTTCGTTGGCGATTGGTCAACTGTAGGGATTCTTCAATAAAGTCTTTGAATAACAACAAAGAGAGATGACTCGTTTTCATGCAAATTATTTCACAGAAAAATAGTTGTAAAATTGCACGACTAAGCTCTCTTTGGACCCCCCCCCCCCCTCCCCCCAATCAAATGAATGACACATTTCTGCCGTCTCAAAATGGAGAAACAGTACTATTGTCGCTTTTTTTCTAGTCTTTTAAGGGTGTATGCTAGCACATTCTCGTTTGGTTTGGCTGCGCTGATATTTGACAGAAGTACCGAAAATAACAAATTCTAGTACCAAACCATTTTTCATGTTCTAATATTGAAAAAGTACAGAACTTTCAATACACCATGCAACACTATCTAGTGCCTTGGAGTGTATATTTACACTAGAAAAGCCAGACTTTTACGGCCCCAGTGTTGTGGTTTTTCTCATGCTCCTCTGGCTGGCTGTCTGGGGCTGTATCCCAAATGGCAACCTATTCTATAGTGCAATACTTTTCACGAGGGCCTATAGGGCTCTGGTCAAAAGTAGTGCACTAAATAGGGAATAGGGTGTCATTTGGAAGGCAACTAGGTTGCACACAGCAGAAATATACTGCCCATGTCATGACTTAGGCAGGGGGGCTGCATGTCCTTTAGAGACTGACTGGGCCTCCCTTCTCATTGGCTGAGGAAGACAATGGACCCATTGTCCAGACTTCTCTCTCTCTCTGTGTCATGGTTGTTATTTCAGGTTAGATAATGACTCTTAAATGGCACAGAGGAGGATCTGGGGAGTAGGGGCGAGGGTAGGGGCAGAGAGAGCGAGATATATGCCAAGTTTCGAAACATGGGGGACCTTTAGCCCACTTTACCTCGACTCTCTGTCATCATCAGACATCACTCTGTCCAGAGACACCCATTGGTTCTGTTTCCCGTATGCTTCTTACACTTTTAAATCCCATTGACAGACCCTTGATCATTGACTTTCAGCTCCGACTGCCCCACTACAGGTCAAACCCTTCCTCATTATGACTCATTCATCACTCAGGAATGTTACCCTTTCAATGCCAAGGTTTTCTGAAATGACTTGGCAATTGAAAGTAAAACCTCAGTTTAGTAAATCAATGATGTTACTTGCGCACATCTCAAGCACCATAGCGTCATTTGAGGCTGTCCTCTAGTTTATCAGTCGACCACAAACGTGTGTGATACACTAGCTAGCCTATGACACCATTAGAGACGGGACCACAGAACAAAAGGGGAACCATTTTCCATGTGAGTGCACCCTGTCAATCACACAAAGAGGGCCAGTTAGGGCCATTGTTTGGGGAGCCAGGGCCAACCAGCGCTCTGTCCCAGGGGCTTTGTCTGAATTCCAGGTTCCTGGCTGGCTGGTCTAGCTGCCTGGCTGTGGCTGTGTCGTTGACTGTCCCTGATGTAGATCAACCGAGACAGCTGGTGGTGGTAGGGGACTGTCACCACTCAACAGACAGGGCCCCTGTGTGTGAAAAGACCACTGTGTGTGTGAATAGACCATGGCCAAACTGCCAACCCGCTGCGCTTTGGCACCACCAGTAACTAGCTAATGACCATATGCTGGTCTAGAAGGCATGCAGAGTATTCTTAGGTGAATTCTTTGTGAACCCCCCTGTGGATTTGAATGGGGGCCAATGATGGATCAACCCTGATTTTTATTTAGGCATCCAGTATTGAATTTCCTCAATCAGACGTTCACACCTCTGTGTTGTATTCCGCTGTTAATGTGATTTCATCTCTCCGGGCTCTGGTCTTCCACACTCCCTGCTGCCAACCAGAACAAACAACTGCAGAAAATATGGGATCAGTAGATGAGGCACAACAACATGCCATCTAGTGGACAAAGTTGCTTTTTTCTATGTAATATAAGCCTAGTGAATTCACGTAACTCCCAGTGCTCTATGAAAAACTCCCAGTGCTCTATGAAAATCTGAATGTTTTTTTTCTATGTTGTCGAATTTCTCTCTGGGGTTTTTGTGTTCTTATAAACATGTTTTTTCTGTTCGTGTGTTGTAGTATAGTAGGCCACACTTGAGGCATAGACTTGCATAAAAATTAGAAAAAAATATAATCTGAATCCAATTAAATATGTTTACAGTAATGTAGTATAAACTCATGCCTCATAACATCATACAAGGTCCCTCCTGACTGGCTCCGGAGTCTTAATGCCTGAATCCTATTACAACTTGTAAAGCCACAGGCATGGACTCACTCAGTTTAGAGAGAGGGCAAAGTAGTAAACAATGTAAAAATCTTATGCAAATCCTATACGAACCGGTGTAAAATAATATGCTTTATTTCTGGTGTAGACTCCATAGTTTGGAGTATCTGGATAGATCGTCTTTTACTGTATTAACTCTCCTTTTAAATTTTTTTTTAATGTGTTGTAGATTTAGCTTCCCCCCGCTTGGTTTGGAAAGTGGAATGTTCCATGTTGCCTAGGTGAGTTGACATTGCTAGTTGGGATAGGTTGTCTCACTAGAGCTCATTGTTTTCATTAGCTCTGCTTTGGGAAGGCAGTGTAGTCAAATGAGGACAGCCAGGCTCTGGGGGTGGTTGCTATTGTATCTCCCTTGATATGCCTGGATTGAGGGTAGGAATTCACTGAAGACATCATTTCAGGTATGCTTTTCTGTTATTCACTTTAGTGGTAAAGAGTTATCTAGAAGTGAGACTCACAAGACAAGGAGGGCACTGAACCTTTATCTGCTGTAAAGATAATATTTTAGGACTCTTAGTGTTTCAAAAATAGTCATTTTTGGTGGTGTATCTTGCTGCACAATGATAATTGTCTGTATTGTTTTATTCTGGCTATGTCACACCTAGTTTTGTCTTCTTCCGTGATCAGATTTGAAAACGGGGTTGCTGACAGCCAAAATGAAAAAATCTTTTCAACTTTTCCTCAACTTTTAATTAAATTGGGCTGTGTGGTTAAATGGTCCTTCAGGGGGTATTGTATAGTCAACCTAAACATGCGAGGAGGGAGAGGAAGATCCTATAGTGTTTACTCTTGTCAGGCAGGAAGTCTCCCATCCTCAGGCAAAGCCCTGGATTAACACTGAACCATTAACGTGACAGTGAGGGCCTCCCCTCCCCTCTACCTCCACTCCCACACAAAGACAAACTGTTCTACTCTAGAGTAAGCATTTACTCTGAGACAGACACTTGACATATTTGGGGGTGACTTTATCAGATCTGGGTTAGGACTTATTAGGCCATCAGTTTTGTTGTTCCAGATGTCTTTTATAGAATGAGGGTAAAGAGGACTGACCGTCGTCCCTATGCCACATGCTATAGCCACTATTTTACAGGCTGGTATCTGAACCCTGTAGGAACAGAACGGCATGTAACGTGGGTGTGGAGCCTGATGCCGAGGTCTCCTCTCTGTATCCAGCCGTTAGCCGATAAGCCCAGCAGTGATTATGCAGGCACTTTTTTTCTATTGTGTTGCTTGTTTCATTCAGCCCCCATTTTTAAAAAGCAGGCGCCAGGCAGCGGGGCTCAGTGGACCTGGGCATAGCAGGGCACATTGCCGGATTCTGTTTGGGTTTGGTTCTTCTGTCCAGCGAGGTGGTGATTCAACAGTTCTACGTCCTTTTTTTAGAGTCTCTGGTTCTTCACTGGTTATCTGAACCAGTCGTAAAATAGCTCTTCTCTTAGAAATGTTTGCTGTTATTTTAAACGGGGATCGATTTGTGTCTAGGGACTTGCAGTGTTTGGTTTACATGCATCAACTGGCAACCCCTCGCCATTCTGGAATGTAATGGTGGAGTACCTGTCAATGACGCTTGTTCTTTGACTGCAGGACTAAATCATCTCCGCTCGACGTCTGTATCAAGTTGCTTGTTTTCCACCATGACTGATATCATTCGGAAAGAGAAGTCAAGTAGTTTAGTTATCTTGGCCTTGTCTTTCGGCCATCAGGGCCATTGCGGTGTTCACTAACAAGAGAGAGTACGATCAGTTGTTTTTCTTTGTTCTTCTCTCCATTCTCAGCTGACCTATGACTCTGTTAATTAAGTGGAGATCTCTGTCTCGTCACTACGATAAAGCGCACATCCCAACGCCAACTGTGTGGTGCGCAATGGTTGGTTGCCAATGACCTGTTTTTGTAATGCCTTCTTCAAATCGGCTTTACAGATTCCTCTGGAATGGGAACTGTTTAAAACGTATCTACATATCCAAGCGAACTGCAATTAGGTGAAACCCTGTTGATTGTCTCATGCCAGGATTCCGTGCGTGACTGATATCGAGTGTGTGTGTGCTGACTGACCATGCAAGCAATCTTACTTTTTCAACTCCACTCCAGTGGTTAATGGGCCGTGAGCCAATGAGAAAGCCCCATAGACTGATCTACAGCAAGGACACTGGGCATGACAATAACCCTGGCCCCTCCCCTCCCGAGGTAAATCCCCACAATCCCCTAGGAAATATCCCATTGACAACAACACTGGGATGACACACACTTGTTGGAGCCACACCAAGATGAAGTGTCGGTCAGTGTGTGTGTGAAGAGCAGGGTAGAAGAGCTCTCAATCTCTGTGTTTGAGAGCTCTGTGATTGGACTGATGCAGCAGAAGTTATGGATGTGGAGAATTCCTTTGCACAGATAGCTCCTTTGCCAAAGAAGCTGTAAAATCTGACCAGGTGCCTTGTGTCTGTAGAAGTGCCTTGTCAATCATTGAAGTGTCTCAAAGGAATTCACGGCGTAGAAAGGCTCTGAGGAGCGGAGCAGTCATTTTCAGCCTGCTTTATCAGTGCTCTCTGAGACGTTGTTATTTGCTGAAAGAGAACTTGACAACAAAAGAGTGCATCTGAAATGCCACAGCAAGATTGATAATTCTTTGGTAAGTTTTCTTTGATTTCTTCTTATTAAGCTCATTGAACTTCCCTCTCTCAATGCTGTGTCAACTCCATGCCGAGCAACTTAACATTTTAGTTTCAATAAATCTCTTCTTTTAGTTTGAAATGCTAATTCCCTCCATGTGTATTTACAAAGCTTTCCTTTTGATTTATTCCGTTTTTTATCTAAGCCTACAGTTTAGGTTACACCTTTCACACGTGCTGCCCGCATAGCCTAGATATTCACACCCAATTGGGTCAGTTTCACTACTGTTTGTTTTCGAATGTGGTTTTCACTGAAACCGGAGGAGGATTTTCTGAAACTAGCCCCAACGTCTCCACCCCCCCCCCCCCCCCCCCCCCCCCCTCTCTGGGTAGCTGTGGCAGTTCAGCTGTAACCCTGACAATAAAGACTCCTGACTAGAAATCCATTTGCATTTCTATTGTAAGCTCTGTAGGGGTCTGTTAGGGCAGCATACCACTCTCAGGACCACTGACTGACTGGAGGAGGAAGGGAGGGGGTGTGTGTCGATGTGCGTGCGTGCGTGCCTACGTGGTCTGTCTTAGTGTGTGGGACGCTCTCTGTCTTTATGCTTCTTATTGAGGAGGAGAGCTTTTCAGGTTGCCCTCAGCCTCCCTCCCATAAATTAGCTTGACTCCATGAGCCAAGTGCCTGAACTTTTGGAAGATTGCCAATGTTGATGTCCCACTTCAGCCTGAGCTCCTGTGGGGCTGACTGCCAATCAAAATGGATCTTCACATTCCTTTGGCCCCATGATGGAATGTAGGAGTCTTGTATCGTAGGTCAGAGAGGTTAAGGATTTGAGTGGGTGGTTCTTAGCCTTATGCTTATACAGTATCTGTAGTCCACAATGTGTTTGTCTTGTCTAGTACATTCTGGTTGTGCCAACTGGGTGTTTGTCAGGGGGAAGAAAAGGGACGGAAAATGCCCTGTTTGACCATACCTGGGTTCAAATACTATTTAATATCATTTCACATTCATTATCTGGGCTTGACTGAGCATTCCCGGCGCAATGGAACCAATGGAATAGCTGTAAAAGTGCAAATCCCACCCACCCAGCACTCCAGGCAGGCTGAAGCAAACACTAAATGTATTTGAAATATTTCAAATAATATTTGAACCCAGGTTTGTGTTGAACAGACGCCAGCTTGGACATAGTGGGAAACCACTGATCTCATCTTTCTAACTGATTCAAAAGGCTAAGCCCCCACCATGCTGTTTACACTCTAGGGATCTCTCTCTGTCTGTCGTCGTACAGCCATATGGCAGTGAGGTGACCCCCCAGACAGACCATGTTAAAGGTCATTTCTATTCTGTCTGTGTTCTTCTAAATAACATATATTTCTCATAGATTGCTACTGCAATGGTGGTTTCCTCTTGGATTTGAGGACTGATTCATCGAACCTCTTAGATTTGACCTAATGAACTACTGATTATGAAGGTCTGTCACCCGTGTTACATACCATACAATGAATATAAAGTATAAATCTCTTATTGGCCAGAAGGGGGTGCACTGTTCTCGTTGGTCAGTCGCTGACAGTATACTGAGGATCTTCTGTCCTTTGTAGCTCAATTGGTAGGCCAGTATGAAAATGTATGTGCTCACTATTGTAAGCTGCTCTGAATGAGAGCGTCTGCTGAATGACTAAAATGATAGTGACCTGGAATTTTTACAACATTTGATGTGTTTTTCTGCTGCATGCCCAGGAAAATGAAAATGGTGGATATTGTCTCACATACCACCACGCCATCAGAATCAGAAACTGACAAACGTGTGGCCAGGAACTTTCTCACCAAGATATTACGAAGCTCTATGAGGTATTGTGGAATTAGCAACCTCCTCCAGTACACTAGCTATCCCAAACCGATTCTTCAGTGATCCCTTGTGACTTTCAATGTTTGAACCCAATCCCACTCTGGGTGACATGGACAACATTGCATCCTGCTTCCAACATTACGTGGCGTATAGTACTGTAGTCGTCTGTGGTCCTTGTGCATGTGTCAGATTTGTTCAGTGGACGCTTCACTTTGTATCTGTCTAGGTCTATATTTCATTATTTTGGTTTTTGGTTCATTTTGGTTCTACACAATGGATGTAAAACATATTTTTTTTTAAATCCACATCAGATTCGTTTTTTTGTAGTGTATTTTACATTTATTTTTTATTTTTTTGCTGAATCAGATCTTTTTGTTACCTCTCTCCAACATGCATATCAGGAAGAACCGCTTCAAGGGGTGAGACTGAAATGAGAAAGAATTGTTTTTTCTTTTACCTTCTATTTTTAATGAGTTGCATTTCAATAACATGCTTTCCTTAACCTTCTCTCTGTAGGAGGAATGAACCAGTCTCCCGGCCCCATTCATGGCACTCCTCCAAGTTCACAGAAGACCACCCCGAACCCACAGAGAGTCACAACGAGCCTTCACCTGTGTGGCAGGTCAAACATGAAGTCAGGTGAGCTGCTGGAAGAATCTATGACCTCCTTCTCCTAGTGTCAATGTTACTCAGGCACTGCCCGTTAGGGTCGTCACAGTTCCTAGAGAATGTGTCTGCGCTACATTCAGAGAGTTTATGGTTACTCCATCTCCTCAGAGGTAGGGGCAGCCATTATTCTCATGGGGTTCTCATCTCCACTCATTGTATACAAAATATACAAGTAGGTCAGTTATCAAAGAACAAGAAAACACTGAATAAAGGCATAATAAATGGTTAATAATACCTAATAGATATCTAACTTAGCTACTGCTAACCAGATTATTAACACAATTCCTTGTATTGAATTCTAGTGCATCCACAAAAGACCTTTCCAGCTGCGGGGACCACGACTCGAATCTACGCCAGTTATCTAGCCAGTTCAGCTCCGTGGGGAATATGGAGAGAGTAGAGCGTCCCTCACACCCCTACCCACCAGGATGCCTCTCCCCCAGCAGGTACCACCGCAGCGCTGAGCCTCTCTCTGGGGGTGGAGTGTCTGGTGGGAAGAGCGAATCACCCTTCAGCTGCCTGTCCTCTACCAGCCCTCCCCCGGAGCCTGCTCTGGCCCTCACCAACACTGAGGCGACTGAGGGCAGCGTGTTCTATAAGGGGGTCCAGACTCAGACCAGTGAGGTCGGAAGGCAGGGTGAGCAGCGCCACAGCCGGAACCTCCAGCTGCCCCAGGGGGACAGAGGCTCAGAGAGCCCCAGGACAGTCCCAGAGGAGCAGCCTGGCTCCCGCTACTCCAGCTCAGGCTCTGGCAGATCGCACATAGGCCCTGTGTGGCACGTCCCAGAGAGGAGGAAGGTAGCAGCCCCCCCCTCTCCTCCTCCTCCTCCCCTGCGCAATGACAGCTTTGCTGCCACCAAGGTGTACCCTGCCTACACAGAGGGGCCTGGAGCTCCACCACAGGCCCCAGAGAACAGCAGCTACAGAGCCCGGGGCAACCGTATCTCTCACAATGAGAATGGGCCAGACCCCAGGTGCAGTTACAACCCTCCACCTCACAGGAAAGACTTCCTCCACCCAAACATAGCTGCAGGTGCACCTGACTACAACCAGCTCAGCAACCCAAACAAACTGTTCTCGCTGTCTAGCCAGGACGTGAGACAGAGTCAGTCTCCCTTCACTTGCCTGCCCAACCACCAGCGGCAGTATAGCGACGAAAGCACTTTCTACCTGCAGACCAGATCCACCCCACATCCACCGAAGCCGCAGAGCGTTGGTAGCTACTACCACAGCCTCCAGGAGCTCCCTACCAACCGGAGTAACAGTAGGAACCACGTGAGGTCCACCACCACGTCCCTGTCCACCTCGACCATCGACCAGAACTATGACGGCGGAGGACACATCAGGTACTACTGCATCACAACCAAGCAGCCAGGCCAGCCAGAGACTCGTGGTAGACAGAGCAAATCAGAGGTCTGGATGGCTGACATGGAGCTAGCTAAGGGCTCAAACGACAGGGGCTCCACAAGTTCCTCCCACAAGACCAGCAAGGTCAAGTATCATCCTCAGCCGCCTTACGCCAACAGCAAGGAGCGGAACGGAAATGTCAAAGCGGCCAACGTTCTGCTTTACGAACACACAGCCTCCAATTCCTCATCTGGTAAACCTACCACTGAGGAGAGGGAGAGGAGGAGTGAGGGCCAGAGACCTACAGAGGCCCAGCTTAGAAGCTCTTACTCTCCCAGTCCGCCCAAGGACCACAAGGCGGCACCACTGAGAGAAGACCCTTGGGTCTCTCAGGAGAACAATAAGATCTCTTCTCAAAAGACACCCATGCTCCACAGTCTGGCTCAGGGGAGTAGAAGCCTAGCCCAGGAGAGTAGGAGCCCAATGCTTCATTCTCTAGCCCAGGAGAGTAGGAGCCCAATGCTTAATTCTCTAGCCCAGGAGAGTAGGAGCCCAATACTTCATTCTCTAGCCCAGGAGAGTAGGAGCCCAATGCTTCATTCTCTAGCCCAGGAGAGTAGGAGCCCAATGCTTCATTCTCTAGCCCAGGAGAGTAGGAGCCCAATGCTTCATTCTCTAGCCCAGGAGAGTAGGAGCCCAATGCTTCATTCTCTGGCCCAGGAGAGTAGGATCCTGGTGGAGAAGATTCACTCTGCTACGGCACCACCACCACCATCCAACGGCGGGGGAGACACCAACCACGCCATACAGGAGGCTTTAACAAACAACACTGCAACGGGCAAACTGGCGAGACGCAGCGACCGATACGCCACCACCCTCCGCAACGAGATCCAGCTAAAGAGGGCCCAGCTGCAGAAAAGCCGGAGCGCTGCCACCCTGACCTGCCCCAGCGAGACGGAGGAGCCAGAGGAGGAGGCAGACCCGGGGGGGTGGAAGTCCACCTCCTCCGACGGCTCCTTTTCCTCCTCCTACAAGGACCACCTCAAGGAGGCTCAGGCTAGGGTCCTCCAGGCCACGTCCTTTAGGAGGAGAGACCTAGAACCTCCCGGGTCAGGGTCGGAGGCTCCGTTAACCAAACCCAACTCACACATAGTCTCCCGCATTGGCGGCCGCAAGCGTTTCCCTCTGAACAAGAGGGTCCACTCGTTCTCCGAGCCAGACAAGATCAACAAGCTGGGAGTGGAGGGTGAGGGAGAACATCCCGTTGGAACAGCACGGCCGATTGTAGACCGACGGAAGATCTTTGAAATGGCTGCTAAACCTGCCTTCTGCAGACCCATCTCAACCATCCACAAGTCAAGCCAGCAGAGCACCAGCACCACCTCCAGCACTTTGGAGCACGGAGAGGGCAAGGCCAGAGGGAGAGCCCACTCAGGAGAAACTCAGGAGAAACACCCAGACCCCCTCAGCCCCGCAGGCAGACAGGCCCTACTGGAGCAGCAGAGGCTGGGGACCTTCACTGAGTACCAGGTCACCTGGAACATGCAGAGGAAGGCTTCAGACACAAAGACCCAGGGGAGGTACCACTCTGCTGACGACATCCTGGACCAGGGAACAGAAGAGACGCCTGTCTGTGTCCATGAGAGGTCCAGATCGTCTCCCTCACAAGACTTCTACACACAGGTGAGCGTTTCCATCGAGTGATTCTTAGTGTAGCGGTAGTGAAGTGATCTGCATGACTTCCTTTTTGCGTCAGCACAGACATGCATGAGTTTGTTTAAAGATATAAAAGTCCACGTGGTATCGTCTAAACATTAAACCAGCTGGCCAGAGTGCTGTTTTAGCAGAAGGTTATATTATGGCAATTCAGTGTATTCTTCATTTTCTTTCAGAAGATCCCTGTGCCATGGAGAGAGACTGTTGAAATTCTGGACCATAGACAGGACCAGCAAGGAGGCAGTTACACCACCAGGTGAGCATTCCACATGATTCTCTTCTCTACTCTAGTTTCTGATCTCAGATCAGTTACAACCTATCCACCTTTTGTTGGAACACATTTCAAGGTGATCGTTATCTGTTGACGGTGCAGTAACATACACTCACATGTACATGAGTGTGTGCTACAGTATAATAACAATATCAGTTTGAGTTAGGGAGAGTGGGGAGCATGCCAGTTCAGCCCAGGTGTAGTTATCAGGTGATCAGGGTTTGGGAGGGGAACTTCCCTGCCCAGGTAAAGCTGCAGGTAAAAGTGTAAACCAATCCTGTTTCAGGCTATCACATTCAGCTCCGGTCTCAGGTTGTAAACACACTCGCTGCTCCCTGGGTGTTATTACAGAGATTAGTTGATCTTTTATTTTATTGTACAGTAAGTGCTGAATTTGTGAATAAATCAATTCAGAAAGGCCTCTGCTCCTCATTTCAGTTGAATATGTGCTTAGTGTGAGTATGTTGTCTTATATTCGCCTCTCCTGTTCTGTTTGCCAGAGGGCCGAGCGAGAGCCAAGAGCAGCCAGCCCAGCTCCACCACTTCCCACAGCCTCCACAACCGTCTATTCCAAGACTGACCGACACAGAGCCACACAGCAGCAGAGACGTGGCCACCCCCGCCCCCCTCCCTCTCCCTCACCCCTCTGACCACAGATACAAATGTGACTCTGCGGACCCCGGCCACAACCTCCCCGCGTACCCTTCCAACCACACCCACAGCTCTGTGTCTGAGCAACCACTACCACCTCCAACGGCGGCTCCCAAGCCCCAGAATACAGGCCTCATCATCATGCCACAGTGGCCTCTCCTAGGCCTGGAAACCCCCTCAGCCACATCCTCCACCTACGGACTGTCTTCCCAGGAATTCCTGCCTGGCCCTTGCACCCATCAGGCTGAACCATCATCCAGCAGCAGCTGCTCCTCCCATGGCACAGAGCTGGATCCTGCCCCAAACCAAGCCTGCTCCTTGGGCTCCACCCAGCTCCCCTCTCCCTCCCCTGGGAGAACCGCTGGACTGGGCACGGAGGAGGGAGCAGCTGATTCAACGCTAGAGCCGCCACCCTCCTCTTCCCACTCTCCTTTATTCTCCTACCAGCCTGCCAGTCTGACGGTTCCCTCCTCAGGTGGGACTAGTTCTCCCTCTCCTCAGTTTGCTCCACAGAGGTTGACGGACCAGCCCCCTGTCTTTGTGTCTGTGCAGGATGAAGCCCAGAGCAGGTAAGTGCTAAGCAGCTTAACTGGCGTTCTTATGCCCGTCTCCTCAGCTCCCGCTCAAACTACTGTACAGCCTTACGCAACAAACTGGGGATTGTTGCCCTGTCCTGTGTTGCTTTAATTACAGTAAGTAAGCCTTGTCCGAGCCAGAACGGCCCCTAGTTGCACGAACCTCTCTCCTGACTCTGTAGCGCGAGGCAGCGCGATTTGAAGTCTCATGTCTTTGTCGTAGTAGAGGAGGCTATGATAGAGGAGGCTATGGTAGATTGTTTGGAATTACATGGTATGATGTGCCACAGACCAGAATGCAGAATGGTTTAGAGTTTTCCTATGATCCATTTCCCAATGATTTGGTTTCAGCTGCTCAGCATTGGGGCACACACAGTATTCTTGCTACAGTAGCCAGGACATTAAGCCTGGCGACAGAAGGCTGTCATCTTATTTGGTCATATGATTGACTGCATGACCTTTCAGTCGACGGCGCCGTTCCGTCCCTTTAACTACCGTTGACTCAACCTGTCCACTGTCAGTCAGTAACATGGACTGTAAGCTTAGATGTGGTAGATGTCACTCACTCCTGGCTCCTGACATAAAATCCTATTTCTGTTTCAGTAAACTGAGCTGGAAAGGAGACTAAAGGTTAAAGATTGTGTTCATAACAATCATTTATGTCATTTTTAAATGACAACATCTATCACTCATTTTTCTCATAATACTTTGAATAACTGTAAGTTAAGACTAGTTACTGTTGTCTCTACAGGCCAGAGAACCGGACCAACGCTGTGATGGAGATGAGCAGTGTAGGGAAGAAGGTCCCTGTGAAGATCGTCCATGCTGAGAGCACCACAGAGAGGGAGAGCCGCCAGTACCTGCTGCACAGCGAGAGAAATGGGGCCCCTGGAGTTTCAGAGGGGCCCGACTTTCCCCCGTCCTTACCGACCAGCCTGCCCTCCCCTGAGCCGCAGCCCTACTCCCTGTTCCGTGCCTACACCCCCTACACACGCAATGGGCCCCAGAGTCCCCCCAGGGACCCAACCCTCACTGTAGCCCCAGAAGAGGCCCTGTCCCCTGGGCGGTCTCAGACCAACGGTCCCTCCGGTACCGCCGTCATGGGTCCCCAGCAGCCTCAGAAGAGTAATTCGGAGGAAGATGTGAAGAGAGAGGAGCTGGCCAGAGACATCATGGACAAGGATAAGTCCCTGGTGGACATCTTGGACCAGAGTAAGATGAAGACCACCATGGATCTGATGGGGGGGATCTTCCCCCAGGGGGAGCAGATCTTGGATGGGGGGCACCAGAGGAGGAAAGTCTCCCCCAAACAGTGTTTGCCGCCCAGGGGCATGGATGACAGGTGAGCTGACTGGGAATGGGATCTGGCAGTGCAGAATTATAACATTCATGAACAAATTAACTGAGCATTTACTGGTAGTCATACCATCATCTAGATAATCACACATGGTGCTGTGTATTTTTGTTGTAATTGCGTTTTATCAGACTGACTTCCTCTCCCACTTCAGAGGTGTTTGTTCATGAGTTTAAAAAAAACAACACATTATGGTGTTGTGTTTTATATTTCTCTCCATTGAGAGGATGAGTAGAGAGAAATGTATACGTGACAAAAACATGTATTTCAGTTCTAAACACTTTACACAGATGCCCCCTGTTGGCGCTATATTAAACCACAGACTACAACTGAATACAATGGAAGAGGGGCACAAACCTTCTATTTTACCTACGATTTGAACCGACCTCTCTAGAACTGTAGGAGTTGCTCTGGCCCCGTCGATACTGAGCTGTCACCTCCCAGGAGCTGTCACCTCCTGCATTTCACATGACATCCTATTGCCTACTTTCTTCTCAGTAGTATTGCACTACATAGGGAATATACAGTACTAATAACCAGAGATATATATATATATATATATATATACTGGGTAGTGTGGCGTACAGCAGGTCAGCCACCAGGGGGAGACTCGTCGAGGCCTGGTAACAGATGGAGTATACATCACGAGGCGATGGCTCCATCTGCTGGACGTGCCAGGTCTCGACGGGCTCTCCGGCCAGGACTAATTGGGGCTGATTGTGAGCTGGTGGGTAATCAAGGGCGGATTGCTCACCAGCTGTGCGAGGCCCATACAGCTACCAGAAGGGCAGCACACAGGAAGGAAGGAAGGAAGGAAGGAAGGAAGGAAGGAAGGGAGGGAGGGAGGGAGAAGAAGAAGAAGAAGAAGAAGAAGAAAGGACTCCCATTTTATTGTTGGCGGTTAAGGTAACAAGAGGGAGTTGAGTTTTGTGCCCGACAGGATACAGCCAGACCCAGGACCCCGATGATGCTATCCCGGAGAGGGTCTCTGGAGTATATGGCCAATACACCACGGCTAAGGGCTGTATCCAGGGACTCCGCTTCATGTTGTGCTTAAGAACAGCCCTTAGGCGTGGTATATTGGCCATATATCATACATCCTTGGGACTTATTGGTTAAATAACCCTCTGCTTTCTGTCTGTCTCCATCCCTTCCAGGAGAGAGGAGGGGGGCATGTCTGCTGCCACAGGGGCCCTGGTGACCAGCTCCACCTACTACAGTACATCTGCCCCCAAGGCTGAGCTGCTCAACAAGATGAAGGACATGCAGGAGGAGGAGCTGGAGGAAGACTCCGAGGACGAACTGGACATCGACCTGGCCAGCAAGAAGGTACAGAGACACAGCGTAGTAAACTGACCCTGTAAAACCGGTTTCTCCAACCCAGTTCCTGGAGAGCTATCCTCCGGTAGGGTTTTGCTCCAACCCCAGTTGTAACTAACCTGATTTCATCTAATAAACCAGCTAATTATTGAATCAGGTCTGCTAGATTAAGGTTGGAGTGAGAACCTACAGGACAGTAGCTGTCCAGGAACAAGATTGAAGAGCCCTGCTCTAAAACCACACATTTCACTGCAGCTGTCTGGTGTATGTGACAATAAAATATATTATTAATACTGACTGTTTCATACCATATCAATCACTGATCATCAATCCAGCTCCTGGAGAGTCACAGGACTGCAGATATCGTCGTAATACCCGATTCAACTGATCTTCGTCACTTTGATTAGTTGAATGCTGAGCCAAGACGACAACCTGCTGTTCTGCAGTTCTCCAGGACCAGGATTTGGGAATAGTGCAGACCTGCCAACATGCACGCATTTTGCTTACCAACTATGCAATTACCTGTCCATGTACACGGGTATGAGATCCAAGTTAAAAGTATGCAGAAATGAATAGGGCCTGATTTTATACATTTGAATAAAAATAAATCCACTGAGTAAATCTAACATCCCGATCCTCGAGCTGCAACACACAGACATGTACAGAGTTTGTGTCAACAGACATGGAGACGAATACATCATTATTGGACGTAGCTACCCGGTGTCTGCCCCTCCTGTTTGTTGTGATGCTGAGTTTGAAGACTGTCAGCTGTACGTAAACACATGGACAAATCCCTTTTCGACTCCGTGTGTTGTGGGAAGGTGAACACTAATTGGTTCACGCTAACGTTAGCGAACATAAGATGGATATTCAGTGGGCTCTAAAGTGTCAGCAGTTCACTCGCATTTACTAGTGAAAGGAATGAAATGCAAATACGACAAATAACTGGTCACATTTGTGCGAGTGTGAATTACATTTAATTCTGCGTCCCATAAGTTGTATTTTCCACGTAACATGACGAGGATCACGCTACCTGATAGACTGTAATTATGATCCACGTCACGAAGAGCATTACAAAAGTATAATCAAAATAAATATAAACATCTTGGCACTAAATAATATTTTATTTGTCACATACACATGGTTAGCAGATGTTAATGCGAGTGTAGCGAAATGCTTGTGCTTCTAGTTCCGACAATGCAGTAATAACCAACGAGTAATCTAACCTAACAATTCCACAACTACTACCATATACACACAAGTGTAAAGGAATGAATAAGAATATGTACATAAAGATATATGAATGAGTGACGGTATAGAATGACATAGGCAAGATGCAGTAGATGGTATCGAGTAGAGTACATACATATGAGATGAGTAATGTAGGGTATATAAACATAAAGTGGCATAGTTTAAAGTAGCTAGTGATACATGTATTACATTAAGATGCAGTAGATGATATAGAGTACAGTATATACATATACATATGAGATGAGTAATGTAGGGTATGTAAACATTATATTATATTAAGTGGCATGGTTTAAGTGGCTAGTGATACATTTTTACATCAATTTCCATTATTAAAGTGGCTGGAGTTGAGTCAGTATGTTAGCAGCAGCCACTCAATGTTAGTGGTGGCTGTTTAACAGTCTGATGGCCTTGAGATAGAAGCTGTTTTTCCCCGCTTTGATGCACCTGTACTGACCTCGCCTTCTGGATGATAGCGGGGTAAACAGGCAGTGGCTCAGGTGGTTGTTGTCCTTGATGATCTTTATGGCCTTCCTGTGACATCTGGTGGTGTAGGTGTCCTGGGGGGGCAGGTAGTTTTCTCCCGGTGATGCGTTGTGCAGACCTCACTACCCTCTGGAGAGCCTTACGGTTGTGGGTGGAGCAGTTGCCGTACCAGGCGGTGATACAGCCCGACAGGATGCTCTCGATTGTGCATCTGTAGAAGTTTGTGAGTGCTTTTGGTGACAAGCCAAATTTCTTCAGCCTCTTGAGGTTGAAGAGGCAATTTGGCCTGTGCTATGCGCACAAGTCAAATCTCCAATTTTCTGGTACTCTAAGTTGGACAGGGTTGGCAGGTCTGATAGGGCTTCAAGTACTATCCAGTATGTGAAATGGCTCTCTTGAATGTCATCTCCTCGTCCGACCCTGTCTTTCCCCCCACAGCAAGAGCTGATTGACAGCCTGGGTAAGAAGCTGCAGGTGCTGCGCGAGGCCAGGGAGAACCTTCAGGAGGACCTCCACGATAACAACTCTCTGGGGGACGAGGTGGAGGCCGTGGTGCAGAGGGTCTGCAAGCCCAACGAGCTGGACAAGTTCAGGATGTTTGTTGGAGATCTGGACAAGGTGGTCAGTCTGCTGCTCTCCCTGTCTGGCCGACTGGCCAGGGTGGAGAACGCTCTCAACAGTCTGGAGGAAGACACCACACCGGAAGAGAAGGTAGGGTTTAGGGTGGAGGTTAAGGCAAGACACTACTCACTCCCCACGCTGCTTGTGAGGCAGGATTAGATGGTTAACACTCATCCCCATTAGCTCAGAGCTATAGTACACACCAGGCTAAAGGGATGTTTGCATTTACCAACTTACAATATTCATGTTCAACATTAATTGATGTGTGTATTGTAAGTTAATCAGGAAGTTGCTTGCCTGCATTTTTTTTAGTATCCCTCCTACTGATCTGCCCACTCTGTCTGCCCTCCCTCTCTCAGCGCACCCTGTCAGAGAAGAGGAAGCTGTTGATCAGACAACACGAAGACGCCAAAGAGCTCAAGGAGAACCTTGACCGGCGGGAGCGCCTGGTTTACAGCATCATGGCTGCTCACCTCAGCCACGAGAGCCTGGCAGACTACCAGCACTTTGTCAAGATGAAGTCAGCCCTCATCATCGAGCAGCGCAAGCTGGACGACAAGATCAAACTGGGAGAGGAGCAGCTGAAATGTCTGCTGGATAGTTTATTGTTGGAGCAGAGGCTGCTGTTCTGACGATTGCTAGTGCAATCCGAGATCCTTGGGACGTCCATACCTTAACCCCTACCCTAACCTTAACCCCTACCTTAACGTTTCAACTTCAATAGGGTGACATCAGAGTTGGGACGTCCCAGGGGTCTCATTTAGTCTATTCCTTCTGACAATGGCCACACAGGTAATGTGGTGTACTGACACAGACTGGCCACTAGAGGGCCCCAGAGGTGCTGTTGGACTTGGATATGATGGAGGATTCTCTGTGTGCTTTGTGGTCGTTGACTGACTGACTTGATGCCTGTTACATTTCAGTTCCACAGTACAGACAGGAGCTGTTTTTCTGTGCTGAAGAAACACCCCGTTTCTGGATTTAAAGTAGCTCCTTCGAGGAAATTCATTAAGATCGATGAAACGTGTTTAGCTAAACGTGTTTTATTCAGGGATGTTGGTGAGGCCTATGCTCTCAAATGATTCTCAAGACGAGGCGGAGCGTCTGTTTTATATAATGCGTGTTTGAAAGATGATTTTAGTAATTTATTGTAGCCTTTTAAATATTTACAGATGACTTGACATTTCAGGTAAACTCACCTATAAACCTACGTTGTAGTTAATTACAATACAAATGATGTATACATATTCTTATTGTGAAAGATAGGTTTTATAATTCGATCATTAACAGGGTTTTTCCTCAATGGGACAGTGCTGGTTTGGTTGAGAAGTCTAAAGTTGTTTTCATATTTGCCCAAACAGTACTTGTCTTTCATCATATTACACACACCACTACTAGCTACAGCACAGATGTACGTTTTCAACCAATCTTGTTCTCAGGCCCCACTTCTCGTACAATAGTATGGTATTCCTTGACAATGTTTATTTCTGGGATTGATGGGTTACTGGTCTTTTTTTAATTCCAAAAGTATAAAAAGGTAATTAAAGGTTTGAATTCAGTTCTGGGTAGCAGGTAACCGGGTTATAGAGGTGAGCCAGGAAACCAGAGGGTTGCCAGTTGCTGGAATCAAATCCTAGATGCCATTGCATGCCATTTTGCCCTTGAGCAAGGCACTTAACCCCCTCCCCCACAACAACTGCTCCCTGGGTGCCCAGTGTGGCAGACCCCTGCACCACTCCAAAACATGCATGTGTATTTTCAGCTTCCTTTTGGAGGAGTTGGGTTAAAAGCGGAAGGTGCAATTTACCAATAAATGTATCTTAAAATCAAAGACCGAATTAGCACTTTTATAGTCTCATAATTCCCCTGTTTAGGGACCTATCTCAACCTGACTTGTGCCTGGGCGTCTGCCACTGTGAACACTAAAGGATTTGTATGTCCATGCTTTGTATAACCATACATACATTGTACTCTCACATCAATTTGAAGACAATAAACAGTATGACTGATGGTCTTGGTGTTTGAGCTTATTACCCGACTGGCCAGTGGCCATAACAACAATGACTAAGCCAAGAAATGGCAGGGTTTTAAGTGTGGCCTGATGTAGGATCAGTTAATTAGCCCCGCCTTCCCGTTCCTCTTTCTGGTGAATAGCAATTGAAGAGTCAATCATTCACAGAGATGTTATGACTGTGACTTCATGTAGTACAAGATGAGGAAGCGTCGGTCTTGCTTACAGTGGTATAAAAAATGAACCCAGGACGATTGATGGCCCGGCACACTGACTACTTACTGATCTGTAGCTCTCATCACTACTAACCTGTCAGAACTAACAGGTAATGTGTTGTTTGTCAGATGTCAGTTTGTTTTTGATTCATCAGCACAACCTGTGTGTTTGATTACCGATCTAGCATGCTTTGTCCGGCAATTTACGTCACACAGTTGATTTTATAAAGGCAGTTTTTAGACAAGGCAGACAAATTGCTAGATTTCCTTGGGTGCTCAATGTAGACGTGGGGATTACGTTGTTTAATGACATTAGCCAGGGTTTTCTAAAATTTTACCATGTGGTTTAACCCACTGTGTATTATATTCAATCAATGTTTTCAAATACTGTTATTGGTTAGGTAGTCTAGTGGTTAGACCGTTGTGCCAGTAACTGAAAGGTTGCTGGATCGAATCCCCGATCTGACAAAGTAAAAATCTGTTCTTCTGCCCCTGAGCAAGGCAGTTAACCCACTGTTCCCCGGGCGCCGTGGATGTCGATTTAAGGCAGCCCCCTGCACCTCTCTGAGGGGTTAAATGCAGAAGACACATTTCAGTTGAAGGAATTCCGTTGTACAACTGACTAGGTAACCCCCTTCCCCTTACTGCATGTCTAATTTGTTCATTGTAACACCAACCTCAGTTATGACATAAATTCCCTGTTACTATCCCACATTCGTCATACTCTTACAAATGTTGATTGTGTTACTTTATGGCATGCAATAAACCTGGGTCATACTACAGCCTTTGAGGTAGTTCAAATGGCCTATTGACAACATCTAATTAATGTGTCCCGATCCACTGCATTTAATCCCCATTGCAATTTCCCTGTTTGTAGACTGTCATGGCAACAGTTGCCTCAGTCATTGTTCTCTCACTTTTTGTCTTTCCTCCTCAAGTATGCATTGTGTTGAGGCTCTTCACATTCACATGTTGTTTAGCTGCCTGCTCTCACCAGATCCATGCTTTTCTTTTTTTACCTCTCAGAGAGAAGAAGGTGCTTTGGGAAAGGGACCGGATCTGGGAAAGCGACAACGTATCCAAGCCTCTTCCTTAATATGAGGTGTGAGTCCGGAGTCTGAGGGTGAAAAAGAGGATCATTTAATAGATCGCTGTTCATTCAATACGGCAGCTCTCTGAGATGAGCTCTGTTGAGATGACGGGGCTTCAGTTCATCTGATCAGAAGATGTTGTTTGTCTGTGGGCAGACAAAGAGGACTGTCGGTGGATTATCTTGGCTGTCCGTTTAAGGTGAAGCTCTCTGTGTGTTGTGATATGGCATACCTGGTTCACACGGCTCACCCTCAGTTCGTCAGCCTGTGGTTGAGCGCCGTGGGTTGGGCCCTTACCGCGGTGACCCTTGGACTCATCCAGTGGAGGGTCTGGCAGGTGGCCGACTTGACCTTCATCACCTCAGGAGAGGCCTGGGTCGGTCTTTGGAGGGTGTGTTACTATAGCCATACACTCGTGACCTCTGGGTTCAGGGTCATGTATTGTCAGAGTATGGCGCTGTCCGACTCCTTCACGCCCCCGGAGGTCGCCACGGCCCAGGTGCTCACTCTGCTAGGGCTGGTCGTGGGGTTCTGTGGAAACGCCGCCGCCGTCTACGCCCTCAGGAGCGTCTATTTCGGACTGGAGAAGCAGACGCCTATCCGCCGTGCGTTCGCAGTGGCTGGTACTCTGTGCTTGTTGTCCGCTGTGTGTTTTCTCATACCTCTCCTGTGGAACTTGAACTCGGTGGTGACCAATCAAACGATTGCGTTCCCTTCGAACTTCCACATGCCCCCTGCACCTGTGACCTTGAAACCAGGGGCAGGTATCGGGGTCGGGATCATAGGGTCGTATATGATGATCGTCAGTGGAGTTATCTTCATCCTCTACAGGTTCCCTGTCAAGATGGGACCCAGAGTGGAGCCTTCTGGTCCAGAGGCAAGACACTTTGATGGGTCACGTGTTGGGACATTGTCCCCTGGGTCTGTGGGACACAGTATGGATAATCTGAGTAACTCTCAGGCCAGGGACAATCCTGCCTTCCACTCTGATGAGCACTTGTGATTTTTGTCTGAGTTGGCCATATCCAATTTTGGATATGATGTGACATAACACAGGATTAGCCGTTTGATGAAACTATGTGGTTAGTGTGAGAACCCCTCCTCAGAACCTCAGAACAAGTGACATCAATCGCCTTCACCTGGGTTCACCTGGTCAGTCTGTCATGGAAAGAGCAGGTGTTCTTAATGTTTTGTTTACTCAGTGTACACTCCATTGATTCTTGAAGAATATAATTTATAAATGCATCATGACCTGTCATTCCCCATCAGAACCCCAAATATAAGCTTGTTTCACTCCATTGTTTGTAAACAATGTAATTGTAAACAAACGCTGTATAGCGTCATTGTGGTTTACTATCATTTCGGTATCATGGATGGATGGTCACTTTGTTATTGTTTGAACTGCAGACCTTTCAGATATGTCATTACATTGATCATACATTGATTCGTAACATTCTTATACCTAATGGTTGTACTATAGTTGATAACAAAAAAAGCACCTTTATTTTACAGTCACTGTGCGTTTGCGTTGTATTCAGTGAATACTGCTCCTGTAGAGTAGCAGTAATTGGGAGCACACACACACTCTCTCTCTTTTGAGGATGTACTTGCAACACACTTGTTTTTAGTCATTGCCTTGCAATCACTCCAAAGGGAGTTTGAAAACGGATTACATTAAATATGTTTTACATTTAATTTGTATTGCTGGTGTCATTGAATGTGTTTCTTTGTAAATTATGCACTGTTGTTGTTTATTTGATTATATTGAAAATGTATTCTTGAACTTTTAAGGGCTCTTGACATCCAGGTACAAGTATACAGGTATACACATACACAATTCAGTCAGAAATAGTTGTGATAAATCATGTGATTAAAAGAGACAATGTTTTAATCAATACAATTTTATTTGTTTTGATGTGGAGTAGCAACAGGATTGTTCCTCAGTCTGGTTTTAGACTGTACGGCAAGGACCTCAATTATCCTCTTTCCCTGACTGTGCCTTGCAGTCTGCAGAGCTCCCCCACTGACTGGTGAACGCTGGGTACTTATTGCCTTTGTCCCAAATGGCACCCTATTCCCTATATAGTGCACTACTTTGGACCAGAGACCAAATGTAGTGCACTATAAAGGGAAAAGGGTGTAATTAGGGACACATCCACTGTCTGCCCCTATTAGAACACATAGACCACATTGTTTCCTGGTAACAAGGCTTCCGTTAGCGGCCATAAGGTGTTATCGTGTTAAAGTCAAATATGGCTCTGGCAGAAACAGTCGTAGGTGTTTTGACAGTCGCAGACCCACAAAATCACATAATCCATTTGATTGTGCTACGGGAGAGGAAGGAGGAAGGGATTAGATTCTTTCCCAAATTGGTTCATTCATTGCTCTCTTTTGAGGATTTTAAAGGTTTTTATTCAGGTTTTTTACTTGCTTTGACAAGTTAAAACATAAAACATGTCCTTGTTAACTATGGTTCAAAAATTAAGACACCCAAAACCAAGAAGAAGTGATGTGTATTGTTCAGCCTCTATTTGAGTCATTTGGGCCCCGTTCATGTGAACAGTGCAGGAGAGGAGGCTGAGACTGGCAGTGGCAGGACAGGTGAGTCCTTCACCAGACCTCTCAAAGCAGGAGTAAGGACCATCACAGTGGGGATTGTTACTCTGGCTGAAAGTCAGGATAGTCAGAACCAGTGGACAGTACACTGTGTTGGGAGGGGGAAAAAAAGCTTTTTCAGTCAGGGGTCCAACATTCTTTTTTTGTCTGCAGAGGAACTCATTGAGACGATTGGTTGTGGTCTGGCTAAAGGAGGCAGAGGCCTTTATAGTGGGCAGGACACACCCTCACCATAGGCAGAATGAGCATATTAAAATACCTGACTGTGGGTCTTGTCTCTAGTCCAGGGCTCTCCAACCCTGTTCCTGTAGTTTTTTGCTCCAACCACAGTTGTAACTAACCTGATTCATCTAATCAACCAGCTAATTATTAGAATCAGGTGTGCTAGATTAAGGTTGGCGTGAAAACCTACAGGACAGTAGCTGTCCAGGAACAGTGTTAACTTGGAGAGCCCTGGTCTAGTCTATAGTTAGCACAGCGTTACTACAGTATAGCTGCGTGGTATAGTGGTGTGGCTGACGTAAATCTCAGGCATTAAGGTAGAAGGTTGAAAGGAGATGACAGGTTTATCATTTTGTAGATGTTGTGTAACATGTTCTGGATTGAAGTTCTTTGTTATTGTCCTCAGAGCATTGACTTCATTGTCTTACCTCCTCCTTATTGCCTTCAGCATAATGTTTCAGGGGGGGAAATATTACGATGTTTGCTAAGACTGAACACACAGTACTATTTTTTTGTAAATGAGTCTGTAACAATACTAAAGTTGGTACAGTGACGTTGATAGTGAAGGAATAGATCGATACAACTCATTGAACTTCATCGATCCAGAACCAAACCTGTTTAACCCGTAACCAGAACCTAACCTGTCCTTAACCCATAACCAGAACCTAACCTGTCCTTAACCCGTAACCAGAACCTAACCTGTCCTTAACCCGTAACCAGAACCTAACCTGTCCTTAACCCGTAACCAGAACCTAACCTGTCCTTAACCCGTAACCAGAACCTAACCTATCCTTAACCCGTAACCAGAACCTAACCTGTCCTTAACCCGTAACCAGAACCTAACCTGTCATTAACCCGTAACCAGAACCTAACCTGTCCTTAACCCGTAACCAGAACCTAACCTGTCCTTAACCCGTAACCAGAACCTAACCTGTCCTTAACCCGTAACCAGAACCTAACCTGTCCTTAACCCGTAACCAGAACTTACCCTGTCCTTAACCCGTAACCAGAACCTAACCTGTCCTTAACCCGTAACCAGAACCTAACCCGTCCTTAACCCGTAACCAGAACCTAACCTGTCCTTAACCCGTAACCAGAACCTAACCCGTCCTTAACCCGTAACCAGAACCTAACCCGTAACCAGAACCTAACCCGTCCTTAACCCGTAACCAGAACCTAACCTGTCCTTAACCCGTAACCAGAACCTAATCTGTCCTTATCCCGTAACCAGAACCTAACCTGTCCTTAACCCGTAACCAGAACCTAACCTCTCCTTAACCCGTAACCAGAACCTAACCTCTCCTTAACCCGTAACCAGAACCTAACCTGTCCTTAACCCGTAACCAGAACCTAATCTGTCCTTAACCCGTAACCAGAACCTAACCTGTCCTTAACCCGTAACCAGAACCTAACCTGTCCTTACCCCGTAACCAGAACCTAACCTGTCCTTAACCCGTAACCAGACCCTAACCTGTCCTTAACCCGTAACCCAAACCCTAACCGTTAATAGTGACCCTAACCACCCTGGCCCTAATCATTAACCATCAAGCGATAGACATCTCCCACAAGGCATTTCACAATCTGCTGAGAAAGGAGCATAACTTTATCAGCACTGTACAACAGAGCTGTTGTGGTGTTCTGTGACTGTGAGATTGAAGTAGGATAGAACAGTTTCGAATGTTCCCTTTCATTGTGTTTCAAAGTGACATGTGACAACAGAGCTGTTTGCTGTTTAACATATAGTGGTTGGCTCCATGTGTTTCTCTGATGTAGGACCAACCACTGCCTATGATAGATCAAGCGATTAGCATAGGAAGCTATAATGACTTCCATTGTGAGGAGACAACAATGGGATCTTTCAGATGACAACATGGACACAGGAGGCAGTGGGGAGCAGTCCGAGCATTTCAAAGTCCAGGCGGGGTCTCGTAATGTGAAGACCTGGGAGGAACTGTAGCAGAGCACACTCAGGAGCAAGGGTGCGTCCCAAATGGCGCCCTGTTCCCTAAATAGTGCACTACTTTTGGCCAGCGCCTTATGGGTCCTGGTCAAAAGTAATACACTGCATAGGGAATATGGTCTCATTTGGAAATGAAATTATAGCATTGAAATGGACAGGAAGTATTTTACGGCTGTTGCTTCCGCTTGGCCGCGCAGGGAACCCCCGAGAAAGAGATTCATATCTCAATGGGACTCAGCTGGCTAAATAAATAAAGGAGACATTGAATTTTAAAAATGTAGTATAAGAACCTGACCTGCCTGAGCAAGCTTGTGTGTAATGGGCAATGTCCAGGAAATCTGACAATCCTCACATTACGTATCATTATTCTGATGTTCATTAACTACATCTTAGCCCAGGAGCCAAGACCGAAATCAGCGGGAATTAGACTTAAGCTCCGTTTCCACTGGACTTGGTCTGTCACCTCACCTTACTTAAACTCACTTCCTCATCGTTGTCTAGCAACAGTTTGAGCTTGTGTAACACAAGCAGGCGGTTTGTGATGCTTAGGAATGAATCATGGTCAGGTTTTTGTCCGTTTCTTTTCTTTATTTGATAATATCAACTTTTTTTAAATTTTCAGATTTCTCCACGGTATGGATATAACTGATGTAGGATATGTAGCCTTGTGGCACTATAATGTCTGATCAATTCAGAGTCAGAAAACCTCTACAGACCAATATACAATATAATGTATATTGGTATATATCTGATATAATGTATGTGGTAAATCAGTAATATTGGCCTCTAACTAGAGAGAATCTATAGTGGAAATTTCAGCAGAAATGAAACAAATACAATCAGATCCTCAAATATCCATGAAGTCATTGTCTTGTCCAGTTGTTGCAAGCAAGTCCTGATCTTTCGCCATTTGAAACACACATTCCCAAATACTTAGTACATTCCTCACATTAATTATTATTAGCTTTCTACAATATAACGTTATACTTTTTCTCTTTGTTCTATTTACAATTTGTATGATTAATTATTCCCATAATGCATTGTTGATTGAGTAACTGTGTAGAATATCAAGAAGGGATACATTTTTTATGCACTATTCAAACCGGTTTCATTTAGTTATTGGACAAAAAGGATAATAGATGCTGTAAAAAATAATTGGTATTGTGATAAGATATGATATCCAAGGCAATCATTGACATTGACATACAGAATGATCAACCTTGGTCAGAATTGTAGTTTTCACAGTCCTTTCACAGACGATATACTGCTCGTCATCAAATTCTCTGGCACCGTTGCACACACTATCTCTTCCACAGTACCAACAGTAGGCACAGCGACGTATTAGGACGAAATGGCAGCTTTTAAAGCTGTAGTCTCTTTGGTTCCATAAAGAATTTCTGTTTGATAAATGTACAGTAGGTGATATTTTTGCAAACATGACATGCACAAAACCCTGTTTGAGTGATTGAAATAAGTACCAGCATTCTGTCTCAATATATGGGGAAAGATTTGTCCCAGCAAGTGTACTCAATAACTATAGCTAATGTAAATAAGCATGAAAAAGCTTTAGGTAAGCAGTTTTATTCACCATTGATAGAGACAGGGCAGAGGCTACTGAGAATACTGTTCTCACTTCTCAATAGCTTATCAAACATATTCCATGGACCTCTTCCTATGTGGGGTATTGGTACTGTGTACGTGTGTATGTCTTCTCTGTAGCGGTATAGGCATTTGTAAGGTGCAGGGCTCCTCTTGTAGGCACACGCAGGAGGTGACCAGCAGAGAGCCAGCCACCAGGTGTAGAAACCCCGCCGTCCAGCCACAGAATAGGGCATCTCCAAACTCCCAGCGTGGCACGATTGCCGGCACGGCCTCATCGAAGAACCGCATGACCGTCAGGTGAGCGATGTAAGACACAGGTATGAGACCCAGTATCCCTGCGACCAAGCACAATATCCCCCCCAGCATCTTCATCAATCTCTTCACCCTCAACCCCTCAGGCCCCTGGTTGCAGCTGTTGATCCAGTAGATTCCAGGAATGGCTAGCAGGAGACCCAGGAGGCCCGTGGCCACTGTTACACACATGAGGATCCGGGCTAGTTTGATGTCCGGAGGCAGGCCGAGGAGACTGTCATAGGGTCTGCACTCCAGAATTCCAAGGTCCTGCACCACACACGTCTCCCACAGGCCCAGCTCGTAGCTCTCCGCGGGCAGCAGGTCGGTGGACAGGGTCAGCCAGGTGGACATGATGGTGGTGGCCAGCGAGCAGATCCAGGCACCAATAGAGAAGAGGATCCCGAGGAGTTCCAGAACGCACACCCCCGGATCCATAGTGCTGCCCACTCTGAGAGGCCACTCTCTGGCTCAGCTCAGCTCTGGCTCCCGACTGCTTCTCTCTACTCCTGTCCTTCTGAACTGCAGCCAGTTGAAGCGAGAGGAAGCTACGGCCAGTAGGTTCCGATCGAGGCTCAATTTGTTCAAAAGACCGTACGCCCAATTAGGGTTTACAACTACCAGCATGGGCTGGGAGGGAGTAACTTCTTCAAACGATCAGTAGCTCACTCAAAACATGCACACATCATCTGCAGTTGAGAGGAGGAAAGTAGCGGCTTGCTGACATGTTGCCCTCCCCTTGGAGGCTCGCTTCCGACGCGGCTTTGCTCAGTGGTCAGGAGAGAGTGACTGAGTGAGAGTCAGACGCATTGAACAACAGCATCATTCAGATCTATGGTGATGCCCATTTCCACACACACAGTGAGGAGGTTGTAGCCTAACGCAGGATGCTTTTAAAATGCAGACAGGATGTTATAAAGATGCTGATTTATTTCACAAAACATACACACACACACACACACACACAAAGGGGTGTTGTGAGTATGGGGGGATATGGGGATATGGGGGGGCATAATGTTTCTCCTCTGGAAGAATTTAGCATTTTTCAAACCCCCGAAATAACATTTTCCCCTGCAATCTAGAACCATAATCATAATGCCAACAATATTACAGAGAAACAACTAAATATTTTCGTTTGATTTATTCATCAAGAAGGAATCAATAGGCTACATAGCTTGGCCAAATTATACCGAACAAAAACATAAACACAACATGCAACAATTTCATCGATTTTACAAAGTTACAGTTCATATAAGGGAATTTGTCAATTAAAATAAATAAATTAGGCCCTAATCTATGGATTTCACATGACTGGGCAGGGGCGTAGCCGTGGATAGGCCTGGGAGGGCAAAGGCCCATCCACTTGGAAGCCAGGCCCATCCACTGGGGAGCCAAGCCGAGCCAATCAGAATGAGTTTTCCCCCCACAAAGGGGCTTTATTACAGACAGAAATACTAATCAGTTTCCTCAGCCGTCCGGGTGGCTGGTCTCAGACGATCCCGCAGGTGAAGAAGCTGGATGTGGAGGTCCTGGGCTGGCGTGGTTACACGTGGTCTGTGCTTGTGAGGCCGGTTGGACGTATTGACACATTTTCTTAAACGACGTTGGAGGCGGTTAATGTGCCCTTTATGGGCATGACACCACTGAACACACACAAACAGGGTGAAAATGCTATTTAAGTTTACGGAATTACTTCTTTCTCTCAATACTAGCTTTGTTTCTTTAGAACTGTGGGGACCCACGGAGTGTTGCCAGGGAGATGAGATTAAATAAGAATAAAACTTACCGTGTGTACCTTTTCAAATAAGGCTGATGGAAATGGGATAAGACATCCGATCCTTTGGTTGCAACTGAAAAGACAAAACAAGCTATGCTGCTACTTGGGCATTGACATGTCATCTATAGATTTACGAGACTCTGAATTGATCAAATACATTCAATAGCCTGTCTATTGAGTGCTATTTAAAGAAATCAAGTGATTGTTTTAGTATACAGAGGTACTCGAAGTGGTGCATTTCTTTGATTTGGAACAACATCCGGTGATACATTCCTTTTTCCTGTATCAGATCTCTGACATACAGAGCTTGTGACCCAAGTAGGAGGCTGAATATGCAGGCCATGTCAAGGAGAGAAGAACAAAAAATTTCAGCACACCATAGTACACAAGTAACACTCTTTATAGAGGCAGTTGAGTGGTCTGGTGGTCTCTCTGAGTGAACAGTAGCCTACGCACAGATGAATAAACGGATAAAAAAAAATGTTTTTTAAAATTTATTTCAGCCACAAGGCGTCGCCATTTCACTACTCACAATTCCACCTTCATGCATTGACAGGTTGAGCAAAAGCATTGTGGGAAGCAGAAACCTATGACGTCATCTTCTCTGTATTTTCTAAACATGTTTGGCTGGTGACGATCTAACACAGCATCAACATGCATTCAATAGTGGTGATTATATAGCTAAGAGATATAGATGTCTTTATTTTGAGGAGTCGGATCGTGTGAACAATGGACGGAGACGGTAAGCATGAATTTCATTGCATGTTTAATAGTGCCATAATTAATAAAGGGAGAAGCATATCTGGCCAAATCTTAACTAGCATTAACATTATCGGTCTCATTAGATCCATATCTACTTACTATAGCTAGCTATATCTAATAGCTCCATGAAGGCATCTGTCACTGATCAATGATTTGTAATTCAGTATTCATGCATGGCCCGCAAGTAGCTAGTCTACTCTTGTATTCTTGACTGCTCAGTAACGTTACTGTTTTCACTGCCTCTGCATGACGTAGCTACCTTCAGAGGAAATAACATCACAGCATTATAGCGACCATGTATCCAAGTAAGCTGCTAATGTAGTTATGTGCAATAAAATGCTTGTAAGAACATAAAATTAGGGCCCACTGTCTCTGCCCAGGACAATTGTCCGAACTGAAGCTAAAACTTGGACACAGTATCACAAAGGTCTGTCTGGTGATCCGAATACCAAGAATTACAATTTCATACATCTCATGGGCATTATTGGGCTTCATACAGTGTTGAGAATCAGAGACCTGACTTGTCTGGGTTTGCGGTCTCTTCAACCTCTGTCTGTGTGTGTCTTTTAGAGGTGTTGGGATAAAGAAGAAGCTTATCGCCGTTGTACATGTGTGAAGACCATCATTAGACAATGACAAAAAATCTTATTTTGTCTCTCTGTCCAGGGGCCAGCAGTACTGGGGCCACTCCCTCAGAGGAGATGAATGGTACTGGGAACCTGATGGACTTCCTGGACGAGCCCTTCCCAGACGTAGGCACCTACGAAGACTTTCACACCATTGACTGGCTCCGGGAGAAGTCGCGCGACACAGACCGCCATAGGAAGGTGAGGGGAGCACACACACACACACACACACACACACACACACACACACACACACACACACACACACACACACAGCTCTACACTCTAAGCATGTTCTTCTTCATCCCCAGAGGACATAATTCGTCTTCTTCATCCTCTTCTTCTTCTTCATAATCACCATAGAAAAACTCTTGATGTCCACCTGATTATGTTAACCTGATGATCCGTTGAATCTGCCGCTGATGGTTGATTGATGCTTGTTCTAGATCACCACCAAGAGTAAGGAGTCTTACTGGGAGCTGATTAAGAGTCTTCTGGATGCCTGGTCAGGATGGGTGGTGATGCTGCTCATAGGAATGCTCACAGGTAGGTCTTACACCTTTGGTGCCGCGCTAGTCTCTTGTAGTGTGGCGCACATGAGATTTGCTTCTGGCCGCCGGGATTCGTGCTGCACGCACATGACGTGACACGTGGCTCTCTTAACAGCCAATCCGAAGTCACGCAGCCGGAGGTTGTGAAATGCCACGTCTGGTCCTGAATCCTTTTGACAGGCTTGCCCGTTGTTCCCTTACGTAGTGTGATCTGTGATCTCGTGCTGCGTGTCCTCCCGTGTAGGCACGCTGGCTGGAGTGATCGACCTGGCTGTGGACTGGATGACCGACCTGAAAGAAGGGGTGTGTCTGTCTGCTTTGTACTACAGCCGTGAGCAGTGCTGCTGGACCTCCAACGAGACCACCTTCGACGACAGAGACAAGTGTCCGCAGTGGCAGAAGTGGGCCGAGCTGATGACCGGTCACTCTGAGGTTAGCAGATCACTAAACCGCTAACCAGACATCCTCTTGATTTAAAGCCACAATGCTGAGTCTGTGTTTTTAGCCCGACGAATGGCAGCCGTCACGTGGCTAGATTTAGGGGTGTGGCTTGGGGGAGTGTAACCTCTCTCAGTTTCTGAGGTTTAACTTGGTGTTTGTTGCGATAGAGGGAGGGATGATTGTGCATCAGGTCCTTAAACCCATACATTCCACCTGTTCTTGTTTCTCCAGGGTGCCGGGGCGTATGTGTTGAATTACTTCCTGTATGTGTTGTGGGCGCTGTTATTCTCTTTCTTGGCCGTGTCTCTAGTAAGGGTCTTTGCCCCCTACGCCTGTGGGTCAGGTATTCCTGAGGTGAGTGTTTCGAAATGGTACCGTTCACTAATAGAGAATAACCATACGATAGTATTTTAAATACTGCGTTTTCATTGGCTGAAAAGAGTGTGCGTTCATTTCCGACAACTGCGCAGTTGCAAAGGTTATACCAACGAGGGGGCTGCTGTGTGTCGTCTTGGGTAGATCAAGACCATCCTGAGTGGGTTCATCATCCGGGGGTACCTGGGGAAGTGGACCCTGCTGATCAAGACGGTGACCCTGGTCCTGGCTGTGTCCTCCGGGCTCAGCCTGGGGAAGGAGGGGCCCCTGGTCCACGTGGCCTGCTGCTGTGGTAACCTCTTCTGCTCCCTGTTCTCCAAGTACAGCAAGAACGAGGGCAAGCGCAGAGAGGTACAGTAATAGCCCATTACGCTCCCATTTTTGCGGAAATAATATAAGTTGGGGAAATTAAACAATTTATCCAAGTATTTCGTGTAGCCTGTATGTAACTCGGCTGGTCTGTTGTGCAGGTGTTATCGGCTGCTGCTGCTGCTGGGGTGTCCGTGGCTTTTGGGGCTCCGATTGGAGGAGTTCTCTTCAGCCTGGAGGAGGTGTTGTAAACTTAAGTCCGTTATAAATCACCTGCTGTGTCCATTCAATCAAATGCCATCTCACACCCAGATATGTCGGCGTTTATTTTTCCTATCCATTACCTTTGAAACGCTAAAGTGTTTGCGGTCGAAGTGCCGTCGCTATGTAACCTCTGTCCTCTTCAGGTGAGTTACTACTTCCCTCTGAAGACTCTGTGGCGCTCCTTCTTCGCTGCGTTGGTGGCGGCCTTCACCCTGCGCGCCATCAACCCGTTCGGCAACAGCCGTCTGGTCCTGTTCTACGTGGAGTACCACACCCCCTGGTACATGGCTGAGCTGGTCCCCTTCATCCTGCTGGGGGTGTTCGGGGGCCTCTGGGGAGCCCTCTTCATCCGGGGGAACATCGCCTGGTGTAGGAGGAGGAAGACCACTCTGCTGGGGAAGTACCCAGTCCTAGAGGTAACTAACTGATTTAGCGGATAGTAGCTGTTCAGAAGAATGTTTTAATGCAATGATTGTGATTTGGCCCATCTTAGTTGAATGCACTGACTAAGTTGCTCTGGATAAGAGCCAACTGCTAAATGACTCGAGCATAATGCCAGGTTCTGCTTCTTGCTTGCTTTTTGGGATCTTTGCAAGGTTTACTGTAAAGCACTTTGTGAGAACTGCTGAAGTAAACAAGGGCTTTATTAATAAACGTGATTGATTTGATTGATTTAAGGTGATCGTGATAACGGGTATTACCGCGGTCCTGGCGTTCCCTAACCCGTACACGCGGCGCAGCACCAGCGAGCTCATCTCCGAGCTGTTCAACGACTGCGGTGCCCTGGAGTCCTCTCAGCTGTGTGACTACGTTAATAACCCCAACATGAGCCGTCCGGTGGACGACATCCCAGACCGCCCTGCTGGACCCGGGGTCTACAGCGCTCTGTGGCAGCTGGCCCTGGCTCTTATCTTTAAGATTGTAATAACTATCTTCACCTTTGGCATGAAGGTCAGTTTGCTGTACCGCATGGCTAGATAGGGTTATGATAGCTGACGTAAGCAGTTATGAAGTGTTACTGAGCTGCTTATGAATGCGTTATGTATGGGCTATGAAATATGAAAAGGTCATTTTATGTAGGTACCCTTCAAATAAAGTGTTACCAAGTTTTGAGTAGGATAACCGTGCTCTTTGGGTGATTGTTGTGTTCAGATCACCTCTCAACCGTGTTGTTTTATGTCCTCTGTGTTGTGTTCAGATCACCTCTCAACTGTGTTGTTTTATGTCCTCTGTGTTGTTTTCAGATCACCTCTCAACCGTGTTGTTTTATGTCCTCTGTGTTGTCTTCAGATCACCTCTCAACTGTGTTGTTTTATGTCCTCTGTGTTGTTTTTAGATCACCTCTCAACTGTGTTGTTTTATGTCCTCTGTGTTGTTTTCAGATCACCTCTCAACCATGTTGTTTTATGTCCTCTGTGTTGTCTTCAGATCACCTCTCAACCATGTTGTTTTATGTCCTCTGTGTTGTCTTCAGATCACCTCTCAACTGTGTTGTTTTATGTCCTCTGTGTTGTTTTCAGATCACCTCTCAACTGTGTTGTTTTATGTCCTCTGTGTTGTCTTCAGATCACCTCTCAACCATGTTGTTTTATGTCCTCTGTGTTGTCTTCAGATCACCTCTCAACCATGTTGTTTTATGTCCTCTGTGTTGTCTTCAGATCACCTCTCAACTGTGTTGTTTTATGTCCTCTGTGTTCTTTTCAGATCACCTCTCAACCATGTTGTTTTATGTCCTCTGTGTTGTCTTCAGATCACCTCTCAACTGTGTTGTTTTATGTCCTCTGTGTTGTTTTCAGATCACCTCTCAACTGTGTTGTTTTATGTCCTCTGTGTTGTTTTCAGATCACCTCTCAACCATGTTGTTTTATGTCCTCTGTGTTGTCTTCAGATCACCTCTCAACCGTGTTGTCTTCAGATCACCTCTCAACCATGTTGTTTTATGTCCTCTGTGTTGTCTTCAGATCACCTCTCAACCGTGTTGTCTTCAGATCACCTCTCAACCATGTTCTTTTATGTCCTCTGTGTTGTCTTCAGATCACCTCTCAACCGTGTTGTCTTCAGATCACCTCTCAACCGTGTTGTTTTATGTCCTCTGTGTTGTCTTCAGATCACCTCTCAACCGTGTTGTTTTATGTCCTCTGTGTTGTCTTCAGATCACCTCTCAACCATGTTGTCTTCAGATCACCTCTCAACCGTGTTGTTTTATGTCCTCTGTGTTGTCTTCAGATCACCTCTCAACCATGTTGTTTTATGTCCTCTGTGTTGTCTTCAGATCACCTCTCAACCGTGTTGTTTTATGTCCTCTGTGTTGTCTTCAGATCACTTCTCAACCGTGTTGTTTTATGTCCTCTGTGTTGTCTTCAGATCACCTCTCAACCGTGTTGTTTTATGTCCTCTGTGTTGTCTTCAGATCACTTCTCAACTGTGTTGTTTTATGTCCTCTGTGTTGTCTTCAGATCACCTCTCAACCATGTTGTTTTATGTCCTCTGTGTTGTGTTCAGATCACCTCTCAACTGTGTTGTTTTATGTCCTCTGTGTTGTCTTCAGATCACCTCTCAACCGTGTTGTTTTATGTCCTCTGTGTTGTCTTCAGATCACCTCTCAACCGTGTTGTTTTATGTCCTCTGTGTTTTCTTCAGATCACCTCTCAACCGTGTTGTTTTATGTCCTCTGTGTTGTCTTCAGATCACCTCTCAACCATGTTGTCTTCAGATCACTTCTCAACCGTGTTGTTTTATGTCCTCTGTGTTGTCTTCAGATCACCTCTCAACCGTGTTGTTTTATGTCCTGTGTGTTGTCTTCAGATCACTTCTCAACCGTGTTGTTTTATGTCCTCTGTGTTGTGTTCAGATCCCGTCTGGGCTGTTTATCCCCAGTATGGCTGTGGGGGCCATCGCTGGGCGAATCGTGGGCATCGCTGTGGAGCAGATGGCCTACCATCACCACGACTGGATCATCTTTAAGAACTGGTGTCGTCCCGGAGCCGACTGTGTTACCCCAGGTCTCTACGCTATGGTGGGCGCTGCCGCATGTCTGGGTGAGTCGTCATTAGGGTTGTGTTCGTTAGGCACCAAACGGAAGGAAACGGACTGAAACAGGAAGGGATTACTTCCCACTCTATTAAATAAACACTCAAGTCATTAGGTTGACACCTTTTTTTTGTTTTGTCGTTATAGGAGGTGTGACCCGGATGACCGTGTCCCTGGTGGTCATTATGTTTGAGCTGACCGGTGGTCTGGAGTACATCGTCCCCCTCATGGCCGCAGCCGTCACCAGTAAGTGGGTAGCGGACGCCTTTGGGAAGGAGGGTATCTACGAGTCCCACATCCAACTCAACGGCTACCCCTATCTGGACGTCAGGGACGAGTTCACACACAGGTATTATGGGATACATATTAGAAACTTTGTCATTCCTCCTCCTCCTCAGGGGAGGAACCTCACCCCTCCCCTAGTCAGGTCTCAACCCTGCAGTAGTCAGGAGTCACCCCTTTTCTAAGGGCTGGTTTTACACAAATGAAGCATCCTGAACTAAAAATATATTTCAATGGAGACTCTCCATGCTTTTGCTTCCAGGAGTTGTATTCATCTGTGACTGAGAAACAGACCCTAAGAATTCCCAATATGTGATCCGTACACAGGACCCTGGCCACGGATGTGATGCGTCCCAGGCGCAGTGAGCCCCCCCTGGCCGTGTTGACCCAGGACAGCACCACGGTGGAGGACGTGGAGACACTCATCAAGGACACCGACTACAACGGCTTCCCTGTGGTCGTGTCCCGAGAGTCAGAGCGCCTCATCGGCTTCGTCCAGCGCAGGGAACTCACTGTGGCCATCAGTAAGACGTTAACCCTGGCTCTCTCTCTCACATACACACACACACACACACACATTTGAAATACTTGATACAAATCACATTACAATCAAGAAGGATTCAGATATTTCGAAAGTCTTGGATGCATAGACACTTAAGGATACAAAAAAGCACCTTCTTCATACAGCTAGGATGCCCATAACAGCTG
Source organism: Oncorhynchus clarkii lewisi (assembly GCF_045791955.1). Classification (NCBI taxonomy): domain Eukaryota; kingdom Metazoa; phylum Chordata; class Actinopteri; order Salmoniformes; family Salmonidae; genus Oncorhynchus; species Oncorhynchus clarkii. Next base: position 21,121,800 of record NC_092153.1, read on the forward strand.
GTAGAGAACTGCACCTTGCTAATTGCTTCAAGTCTTAGGCGGGCCCACAATCTGAAGGCCATGTACTGTGAGCCTATGTAACGTGGCCGAGGCTGCCAAATATCAGTGCTACCCGACTTGCACTCATATCCGAGGCTGTACAAGCGTGGTATGAGGGGCTTGTATTTGAGAAGCTTTTCGGCAAAGGCCCACTCCTTCCAACAGTCAAATGAGCAACCCACTTCCAAAACGACCTCTCTCTGGTCTCCCTCTACGACGTCAACATCTGACGTGCTAAAAGTCCTGCTTCCGTTTAACAGAATAGTGGGACTGTACCATTAGGTTGTTTTCACCGTGAAATTATTAGCTAAATATTCAACATTTTGTTTGGAGAACATGAATAGCAAGTTGTGAACATAGCTGCTGTCAGTCCCGTATAAAACCATCAGCATGTGTTGAACATTACTGTATTTAATGTGTCGGTTGATTATTATCTATCGTGTCTGAGGAGCCACAGCTGATATTTCTCCCTCTCAGAGACTGCCCGTCAGAAGCAGGACGGGGTGGTGAGCAGCTCTGTGGTCTACTTCACGGAGGACAACCCCCAGGTGGCTGAGGCCTGCGACCCCCAGCCCCTGAAGCTGCGGCGCATCCTCAACCTCAGCCCCTTCACCGTCACCGACCACACCCCCATGGAGACCGTGGTGGACATCTTCAGAAAGCTGGGCCTCCGACAGTGTCTGGTCACCAGAAGCGGGTGAGTCTGTCATCAGTCAATTAACCAATACAGTCCAGGGCCCGGTTTCCCGATAGCGGTGGGATTTAGGCTAACTACTGTTTTAACAACGGCCCTTTCCTACGACGGCTGAAGATGTAACGTGCGTTTCCCGAAACGCCACGCAGACAGACGGTTCGGCTAAATGCGTTGTTGATGCATGTGGCGACAATAACAGGATCGAAAGAAAGACAGCGCTGCTCTCGGATCAGCGTTCTCCCTTTCAAATCTTGCCTTAAGGTCAGAATTATTCCATGATACTGACGACAGATCAGCTCTTATGAGATATTATCACCTATGGCTACAACTACAGAAGGGTCTAGTTCTAATGCTTACCCTATAACAATGCTCTTAATCAAGTGCAGCCATAGTAACGACGGTTTTGGGAAACTGCTCGGAGATTTAAGTATGCTCCTAATGAAGGTTCTAACAATAAACTTAGCTTTAACATGCTTTTGGGTAAAACGGGCCCATTATTCTAAAATAGGCACATTTTACTTTGGTGTTAGATTTATGAAGACTATAGATTCATTCTATAGTCATTCTGAGGTTTATTGGATGGTGGAATGATTTGCGTTTTGTTTTGTCCCCCCCCTCCCCTCTAGGCGTCTGTTGGGCATCATCACTAAGAAGGATGTCCTCCGTCACATGGCCCAGATGATGAACCAGGACCCAGAATCCATCATGTTTAACTAGTGGCCCAAGAAGACAAAGCATTATTATCCCAAGGACCTCTCTGCCCCTCCCTCAGATTGTAAATAGTGAAACGCTACTGTAACCTGTAATGAAGAAGAGTCACTCCTCAAATACAGGCCCCCAGTGTTTAGAATGTAGGGTGGAGAAAGAGGGATGAAGAAAGAGGGGGATCAGGACTAAGATGGATAAATGAAGGGTGTGTGGACCAGAATGGAAGGATGAATAAAGAGGGGTGTAAGGACAAGGAAGGAAGATCAAAGAAGAGGGTGTGAGGACCAGGAAAAGGGGACCAAGAGGGAGGGGAGGAAGAATAGGGGTGTGAGGACCAGGATGGAGAGATGAAGGGAGAGAGGAGTCAATCATGGCAAGGAGGGAAGCACCTTATGTCTGGGATGATGAGTTGTTTTAGTTTGATGTGCCGCTGACGCCATATTTATGTTTTCAGTGACGCTTCAACGCCTGCTGTAACTGACTTGAGTCTAAGTTGTCAATGTTAAGTTGGAGGCCCTTAGAACCCATTGTTCCCAGGGTATATTTCACATGTTGATGTTACTTTGACATTTGCGGCTTCTCAAATGTTTCTTAATATTGAACTGTAATAACATAGTTAACACTGGTAATGTACAGTGGGGCAAAAAAGTATTTAGTCAGCCACCAATTGTGAAAGTTCTCCCACTTAAAAAGATGAGAGAGGCCTGTAATTTTCATCATAGGTACACCTCAACTATGACAGACAAAATGAGAAGAAAAAAAATCCAGAAAATCACATTGCAGGATTTTTAATGAATTTATTTGCAAATTATGGTGGAAAATAAGTATTTGGTCAATAACAAAAGATTATCTCAATACTTTGTTATATACCCTTTGTTGGCAATGACAGAGGTCAAACGTTTTCTGTAAGTCTTCACAAGGTTTTCACACACTGTTGCTGGTATTTTGGCCCATTCCTCCATGCAGCTCTCCTCTAGAGCAGTGATGTTTTGGGGCTGTTGCTGGGCAACACAGACTTTCAACTCCCTCCAAAGATTTTCTATGGGGTTGAGATCTGGAGACTGGCTAGGCCTCTCCAGGACCTTGAAATGCTTCTTACGAAGCCACTCCTTTGTTGACCGGGCGGTGTGTTTTGGATCATTGTCATGCTGAAAGACCTAGCCACGTTTCATCTTCAATGCCCTTGCTGATGGAAGGAGGTTTTCACTCAAAATCTCACGATACATGGCCCCATTCATTCTTTCCTTTACACGGATCAGTCGTCCTGGTCCTTTGCAGAAAAACAGCCCCAAAGGATGATGTTTCCACCCCCATGCTTCACAGTAGGTATGGTGTTCTTTGGATGCAACTCAGCATTCTTTGTCCTCCAAACACGACGAGTTGAGTTTTTACCAAAAAGTTATTTTTTGGTTTCATCTGACCATATGACATTCTCCCAATCTTCTTCTGGATCATCCAAATGCTCTCTAGCAAACTTCAGACGGGCCTGGACATGTACTGGCTTAAGCAGGGGGACACGTCTGGCACTGCAGGATTTGAGTCCCTAGCGGCGTAGTGTGTTACTGATGGTAGACTTTGTTACTTTGGTCTCAGCTCTCTAGGTCCCCCCGTGTGGTTCTGGGATTTTTGCTCACCGTTCTTGTGATCATTTTGACCCCACGGGGTGAGATCTTGCGTGGAGCCCCAGATCTAGGAAGATTATCAGTGGTCTTGTATGTCTTCCATTTCCTAATAATTGCTCCCAACAGTTGATTTCCTCAAACCAAGCTGCTTACCTATTGCAGATTCAGTCTTCCCAGCCTGGTGCAGGTCTACAATTTTGTCTCTGGTGTCCTTTGACAGCTCTTTGGTCTTGGCCATAGTGGAGTTTGGAGTGTGACTGTTTGAGGTTGTGGACAGGTGTCTTTTATACTGATAACAAGTTCAAACAGGTGCCATTAATACAGGTAACGAGTGGAGGACAGAGGAGCCTCTTAAAGAAGAAGTTACAGGTCTGTGAGAGCCAGAAATCTTGCTTGTTTGTAGGTGACCAAATACTTATTTTCCACCATAATTTGCAAATAAATTAATTAAAAATCCTACAATGTGATTTTCTGGATTTTTTTTCTCATTTTGTCTGTCATAGTTGAAGTGTACCTATGATGAAAATTACAGGCCTCTCTCATCTTTTTAAGTGGGAAAACTTGCACAATTGGTGGCTGACTAAATACTTTTTTGCCCCACTGTATGTATTTACTAGAAGACAGCATATAATGTCAATTGATTTAGTTTATCCAGACTTTTTTTTTTTTTTTTTGCAATGAAGAATGGACTTTTGGAAGAGAAATAGCTGAACCAGAAAGAGCCACCAAGTCCAATGATTTTCTTGTATAGTTCTCACTCCATGCTGTCCCTCACCAGTTTCATAGGTTTTGTTTTAATATGCTGAGGGAATGTATTGTTGGAAATATTGAACCTGCCTCACTTCAGTTCTTTTTGTTTAATTTGATACATATCAGTCCAGACAAGAGCCACAGTGGTTGTGTGGATTTAGCCACACTAGGTTCTCCTTCTTTGTCATTTCATACTGAAAGATAATTCCATATTTATTCATCTTTTTTTTCAAATCCATCCATCCATCCATTTTTACTACTGTATTGAGAAACTATCGATTTGTCATTATCTCGAGCAATTGAACACTACTGTAGTTGTTTTATATGTATTATTCTAATATGAGCTGTTCAACATTACTGTAACTTGGAACTGGTACAGAAAACGGATATTTGCACTTTTGTTGGTGTTTGTAAATAACGTGTAAGTGATGCACAATATATACTATTTGCAATGTACAAGGTTCTGACATTAAATAAAAGGGGCGTTGTGTCAACAAAAATGAGATGATATTTATGTAATTGTATTATATAACATAGATACAAAGTTTAAGACATAATTAAATTGCAGGAGGCATATGATACTCGTCACATGCTAGTAATATCTTTGTCATATGTGATGTTGAAACACAATGAACCATGTGGAAAAAAGGAATAATTGAGGGTTGCTATAATATTATTTCGAGGTTCTACTGACAAACAGGTTATGGTCACATTATTTTAAAAGAGATGACCAAGTTCTAAGATAAGGTCGCCCCATAATAGCCTGCGTTTGACACCTGCGCTGTTTTAAAATTCAAAGGCTAGTTCTACAAAGTGAAATAGGGTTATATACACACAGTGTAAATACATGTTTTATTATAAAATAAGATCAACCATTTGAGATGCAAAACAACACACTGTACAAACTCTTAATTGTCAGTGTTTACTGTTTTGCAATAAAATATTTGAAAGTGAGTGTGAGCTTTCGGGTAATAGACAGCAGAGGGCACTGTTGGCGTGCACAAGCAAGCTACAAATGTATGACGTTCATTGGGAACTATTACTGTAAACCAAATAGCTAACGTAGCTAGCAGAATATATTTTTTAAGTAACTGTTGCTAGCTAGATGAAATCATCACACATTGGATCGAGCTAGCTAGCAGGCTACATGACGTTCGCTGTGAGTACTGTACTTGGCTCCACGCATACAGTACGTACGGGTTCGTCGTCTGCTAACTTACTAGTAGTACCGCTGGAAGTCCAGTGTCCTGGCTCTTGATTTTTTCCCCGAACGATTCTGAACTGAGACGAGCGGCTGGATGCAGATGATTGGTAATTGGATAACTTGCTAGTTAATAATCCCTTGATGAATTAGTGACCATAATTGTTTAATAGTAGTGTAAATTAATTGACCGCTGATATTTGTTAGCATCATGTCAGTGTTTGCTGGTAGCTGCTAGAGACAGTTAGCCAACGGAAGCTGGCTAGCTGGAGGAGACAGTGAACCAGATTGGCGTGCTAGCTAGTTAGCTTCATCTAGCTAGTTAACGTCAGCTACGTTTGCTCTCCTTGACTCAGTGTTGGTTTCTAACGTTAGCTGCGTTTACTCTAACGTTAGCTAGCTAACTATTTATCAGGAATGTTTTCACTAGCTCGATAGTTATTTGTCTGTATAGCAAATAATTCGTCATATTTCAAGTTGGCTAGCTGTCCGTTTTGTTTAGCACAAAAGCTATCTAGCTAGCTATCTAATATACTAAGCTAGCCAGCTAGCTTGGCTAAACCAATAACACCAGCTAGCAACTTTCACAACGTGTGCAGTAGCTAGCTAACTAGCTAGGTAACTAAAGTCAACTAAATAAATTGTGTATCAATGCTTCAATAAACACGGGGCTTTATTGCTGTGTAACGTCAGTGTGTAATTCTCAGTTCAGTAGTTCACCTAAATACTATTGTTATTAACTAGCTACTCATTGTTACCCTGACTGTAATTACACTGTGTTGCTTAGTTTGTGTTACAATGAGGCCTATTGTTTGGCGTACTTGTTATAATAATTCTGTATTCCCTTGGGATTTTAGGTCCACAAGAAAGCGAAGAGTTACTGAAGAATGAAGTACAATCATTTCAGCAATCCTCTTCTTCATCCTCAGTCCTCTTGTCCACGACTGATCATATTTGTAGTTTGATCTGGAACACGAGTGACCTAAAACCTCTGGACAGTTCCTGACTGGACTGCTGTTACCTCTGCATTCTCGCCTTCCCCGTGATTTCATCTCCACAGCATACCCTTGAAATAAAGGGTCAACCTTTTGGGATAAACATTACACACTTTCTGGGATATAGGAAAGTGTGTAATATATCTGGGATATAGGCCTACACTACAGTTGAGATCTTCTCTGTGAGCAGACTAGGCCTATACATTTTTCCTTGTCTCGTGATATTGTGGTGTTATTCCTTTGGTGAGACCACTATGGAGTGGAATATGGAGTACTGTATGGAGCAGGTTATGCAGAAGGACCTGGGTCGGAGACTACAGGTGGGCCAAGACATCATAGACTCCATCCTGGACAAGGACAAGTCCCAGGACCTGGAGCAGGACCAGACCATGCTGGACAGAATGGTGGATGGTGTCGCTACCAACTGGGTCAACTCCAGCAATTTCAAGGTATTGTATACCATAGGATGGCACTGTCACAGGCAGCCAAAAACTCTGCGCAATAATCACAAGCTGAAAGTGACTGGTGTAACAAGTGTAGGAAAGAATCTGTCATTCACTGGGACATAATTCAGTAAGGGTGTGTGAGACTGTCACCTGGGGGGAGAATATAACCTACAGGCCCTGTGGCTTCAAACTTCACACAAAGGCTCGTTGTGCACACTATTAGGTGAATTGCTTTATAGGCCTTCTTCATGTGTACTGCAGTAATGAGCTGACCAGTATTTTTCATTTGTATTTATTTCACCTTTATTTAACCAGGTAGGCCAGTTGAGAACAAGTTCTCAATTACAACTGCGACCTGGCCAAGATAAAGCAAAGCAGTGCGACACAAACAACAAAACAGAGTTACACATGGGATAAAGGTAGATTAGATTGGCTATTAGATTGGATGGGCTATGTACAGCTGCAGCAATTGGTTAGCTGCTCAGATAGCTGATGTTTAAAGTTAGAGGGAAATATAAGTTTCCAAATTTAGCGATTTTTGCAATTCGTTCCAGTCATTGGCAGCAGAGAACTGGAAGGAAAGGTGGCCAAAGTAGATGTTGGCTTTGGGGATGACCAGTGAGATATACCTGCTGGAGCGCGTGCTACGGGTGATGTTATCGTGACCAGTGAGCTGAGATAAGGTGGAGCTTTACCTAGCATTGATATAGAGATGACCTGGAGCCAGTGGGTCTGGTGATGAATATGTAGCGAGGGCCAGCCGACGAGAGCATGCAGGTCGCAGTGGTGGGTGGTATAGGGGGCTTTGGTGACAAAACGGATGGCACTGTGATAGACTGCATCCAGTTTGCTGAGTAGAGTGTTGGAGGCTATTTTGTAAATGACCAGTGGGTTAGATCCTGACGACCGTTGATGGCCGCTCACTAGCATGGGGCTTTTAATAGCTAGTTGTCATAAAGAACCGGGCAGAATGAGGTGGATGGACTCTAAACCCTTTGGTGTCTGTGATCCCTGTGTATCCTAGTACTCTGTTAATTTGAAGGTCTCCTTGACCCCCAGATCCCACCAGAGTAGATCTCACCTTGCCAGTCCTAGAAAATGTGTGATTGTGATACATCAGATGTAGCCTAAGCCTAGCTAGCCTACATGTCCAGCACCCCAAAACATTACATCACCCACCCATTCTTTCACTATTAGGTCTTCACAAGATGATGGCTGAGCAGTAAGGAATTCATTCTTCACTGAGGGGACGGTTATCTGTTTTGGTGGCCTGAATCCTTTGTGTTTGATCTGTATCCACTCGAGACGGTGTTCCCCTAGGGACATTTGTCCTGCGAACACTAGCTAACTACACAATCACTGTACTGCTGAAAGGCCATAGTATAATATGGGACTCTAATGTTATCAGCAGAGCAGACCATTTCGGCCCCCTACCCAAGCTTTAGGCTATTATCCTAGCTGATACAATTCCCCAGACTGTTTATGACAGCTATTCAAACTCCACAAATGTCCAGCCGGACTGTCAGTGGTCTCTAACGGCTTCTTCCATTGAGGTGGCGGAGCGGGACACTATCGACAGTATCACAGCTTGTTTTTGTCCAGCTCTGATGTTGAGTAATCTATTGACTGAACTCAAGCAAGGGGTTCGCTGCTTTGATTTGTCTGTGCTTTCAGGCTGGAGCTGACCTATGAACTCTGTGTGTGATGAAGGGAGAAGCCATGGCAACAACTCTGCTGCCACACACACAGACACACACACGCGCGCGCACTCACACGCATAGAAAACAGCTTACCTCTCTCGCAGCGAATCAAAATGCTGCACCCTGTGCTGCTCTAGAAATGGTGTCCCCTCCAATCAGAGTGATTGCTCCGAGAGAACAGTAGAGTAATGGGGACATGGACTCCCACGGCGATAGTGGTGAGCTTATTTTACAAACTGTCATTAGGCTACCCCAGATAGACACCAGGGCAAACTGGGTATTATCTACCTGGGCTGGCCCCCACAAGTAGAGGGGAGAATGCCACATATGAATGGCTAGGAATCAATGAATAGGCTAAACCCCTACGTGAAGAATGATCAGGATTTAGTTAATTTTCTCTTTTCTCTAGCTTCTGTCATTGCCCTACTTGTAAAGACCAGTTAGTTTTTATTATCAGCGCCAGAAGTGCTGTGTTTTTGTTTTGGCATCAGATGGGAATGAAGAAGGAAAGGAAGGCAGGACTAGTCAAACACTGCAGGACTTTCAGAGGGAGGGGGCACTGCAGCAGGCTCACAGCTCTACACAGCTGTTGACATACAACCTGTTCTGAAATGGTGTGTTTTTGTATTCTGTCACTTCTGAATAGTCTTCAGCAATTAAAGCTATTTACACAGACACATTTTTTGATAAGCAGCAATTATGAATTTGCGTTTACAACCAGCAATAATGAATGTGCGATGTGAACTTATCTACTAGGGAACTTTAGACAGCAGGAAACTGTTGAGAAATTGTTCTCTTTCTACAAATATAAACCCTGGGGTTCTAAAAATTGCACCATAGCCCAAGCAAGAAGCTCAGGTGATGCAACCGTGTTGATTATGGCGTTAGCAGGGATGCTCTCACTACACGTTCATTGAGTGTCCTTTGCCACCCCAATGGAAGATGCCTTCCTTAGTGCCAGCCAATAACTAATCCAATCTCGAAGTGGTTTCCGACATGGTTAGTATTTTATTTTCTACTATAGTCCTACAGCAGCATCAGTAGGTTGTTACAATATATATATATATATATATATTATATGTGTTTGAGGGTTTACTTTGCTTTTTATAAAGGGAACAAAACCAAGATTTATCACATTACCCACAATCCTTTGCAATGGAGCTTGTATTTCAAAGGATTATTTTTTTATGTTATGCATTCTTCTCTCTCAAAATGTCTAACATTTATGCTTTTGTTGAATAGCCTATGTTATTTAGATAAAAATGTAAGTATTACATTTTTTTATATTTTGATCTTCATTCTTAGGTGGCTTTGTTGGGAATGGAAATACTGACAGCTTTGGTAACAAGACTACAGGAACGGTTTAGGACACAGATTGGAACTGGTAAGCTATCCCTGGCAACTGTATGCATTGTATGCATTACAACACATCTTTATGATTCATAGTTTTCTTGAGTCCTCGTCACCTTGAGTTGTTGTCACACAATTCATATCTTTGTTCTTGCCTTCTCCCTCCCTCATGTTAGTTTTGCCGAGTTTGATAGATCGACTAGGCGACTCAAAGGACCAAGTCCGAGACCAGGACCAAGCTCTTCTGCTAAAGATCATGGACCAAGCTGCTAACCCACAGGTAATGTCAGCACGTACCGTAGACTCACCTACATGTTAGTATAGAAAATAAACCGTTTCATTATAATAGTAAAAAACGGACTATAATAAATGTATTTATTTGCAGTATGTATGGGACCGAATGTTAGGAGGATTCAAACACAAGAACAACAGGACCCGGGAGAGTGTCTGCATTTGCCTTATCGCCACGTTAAATGTGTAAGTTCATAATAGCCAGTAATGGTTTAAACGTACCATTTAATCTGTTTTGTCTTACACATTCTTTGCGTGATTTAATTATTATTATAATTTTTTTTTCCTTACAGATATGGAGCTCAAGGCTTGACCCTCAGCAAAATTGTCCCCCACATATGTAATCTTTTAGGAGACCCTACAAGCCAGGTATAGTTATATTATTTTAGGCTATTAAACTATACTGAACAAAAATATAACCGCAACCATTTTAACGATTTTACTGAGTTACAGTTCATATAAGGAAATCAGTCAATTTATATAAGTTCATTAGGCCTTAATCTATGGATTTCACATGACTGAGCAGGGGTTCAGCCAATGGGTGGGCCTGGAAGGCAATAGGCCCACCCACCTGGGAGCCAGGCCCAGGCAATCAGAATCAGTTTTTCCCCACAAAACAGCTTTATTACAGACAAATACTCCCCGGTTTCATCAGCTGTCTGAGCGGCTGGTCTCAGACGATCCCGCAGGTGAAGAAGCAGGATGTGTAGGTTCTGGGCTGGTTTGGTCACACGTGGTCTGCGGTTGTGAGGCCGGTTGGACGTACTGCCAAGTTCTCTAAAGTTATATTCGAGGTGGCTTATGGTAGAGAAATTCACATTTAATGCTCTGGCAACAGCTTTGGTGGACATTCCTGCAGTCAGCTTGCCAATTGCATGCTCCCTAAAAATTTGAGACATCTGTGGCATTGTGTTGTGTGACAAAAGTGAACATTTTAGACTGGCCTTTTATTAACAGGGCTGTAAACAAATTTGTGCACACAATTTGAGAGAAATATGCTTTTTGTGCATGTGGAAAAAATCTGGGATATTTTATTTCAGCTCATGAAACATGGGACCAACACTTTACATGTTGCGTTTATATATTTGTTCAGTATACATTGTGGTGTTAAACGGGATTTGACTTTGACGCCAGCATTATTGGTGTTTTAGAACTCTGGTGGTTGACCAACGGTGTTACAGATTCCATGTGAACTCGTCAGACTTCAGTACTTTCCTGATATCTCTTGTCTGTTTATTCCTTGCAATTAGCCTGTTTTGTAGACTTTTTCAAAAAGGCTTTGCTCTTTCTCCTGTCATCACGCACTTCAACAGCATTTCCCACTTCCTGTCGGGAACCGGAAGCTGTGTCCATGGACCTCTCTTCCTGTACTGATATAGTGCCAGCCATCTTTTATCATTGTCATATGCACAACTAAATTGACTATTACAGTCAATAAGAGGGGATCTCATTTTATGTTCAATCCAGACAAATTATTATGTCGAGCGGTTAGTGGACAGACAGATGAGTGAAGCCGTGTTAATCTGCTCTGTTTTATTTCCTGACACACAGGTGCGAGACGGGGCCATGAACTGTCTTGTTGAAATCTACAGACACGTCGGGGAGAGGGTGCGGATGGACCTGGGGAAAAAGGGACTGCCACAGTCACGGTACCTTCATCCTGATACCAAGGCTTTCTGTTGGAAGAGCAATCACCATGACCCAGTTCTCTGGTATCCCCAGGGAGCCCGACTGTCTGCTTTTAGGCTTGCGCCTCCTCATAATTGTATGATGATGCCTTTAAAACAATATACTGTCTTTTGTCTTTCCAGGTTGAATGTCATTTTCAGTAAATTTGATGAAGTTCAACGATCGGGGAACATGATCCTGTCCCCAGTCTCAGGTAAGCACAGTACTTCCTTTGCTCTCACTGTTGTACTTTCCTTCTGTCCAACAACACATGGAGATATTCATCCCTTTCCATTGAGCTATGTTATATTGAAAAGTTTAGGTGTAGTGCAAGCAGCACCCTGGGATTATGACTATGCTTAGGGAGTGATGGGGATCTCATATCCAATCTGGGCCCATATCAATAAAGCATCTGAGCATTATTGCTGATCTAGGATCAGTTTTGGCTTTTAGATCACAATGCATCAAATTTTACACAGCTGCTATCTTCATTTGATCACTGTTCGTGCAGAGAATTTTCCTGCCCAGCATGAAATGTAACTTATAGTGTATTTGAAGTTTAAAAAGGCTTCTAAAGTTTGTAATTTGCCCTAACGGAAAAATGGATCAACACCTACGAACATTTCTATTAATTATAATGCACATAGTAATTCACATTTCCTGTTGCTGCAGGGTTATTTTCCTGCTGTGTGAAACTGGTCAAATTAAGATGAGATGTATGTACAGGTGGGACCTGATCCTAGGTCAGCACTCCTACTCTGAGGCGCTTTGTAGATACAGAACCTGGGCTCAGACCACTTAGAGCTGGACAGAAAACCAACAACAGAGAAACCAGTTCTGTGTCCATGCTCTTTCAGAAGAGAACAGTTAGTATGCATTGAGCAGTCTCTCTGCAGCAATGCAGGGCTGCAGGCAGGGGGTCAGATTCTCCTTTCAGCTGCTCTCTATTGGACATGTTCTTGGTATTCTGCACACGGAGTAGGGCCTTACCCTGACGCAGCAGTATTGAAGCAGGACCGACTGATATCGGAGCTGTGTATCTTTTATCTTTGTTGCTGCGGCCGTCTCATTTTCCTCTCCTCGGGCCTGTTAAGTCTGGGACAAAAAGGGTGTAATTGCTGTGGTCGCGAGGCTTCACTTTCATCACATGAGTTCACACTGTAGAGATTAGACTGGAGCTGCTGTAATCTCTGCTTTCATTTAGAAGGCTGAACGACTTCATATCAAACCTGAGCAACTTGGCCAAAGCAAGGTGTCATGCTAGTTAGTTTATGGTAATGCCTCAATGACGTCATTGCCCGACATCTCATTGAAGTTTTCTATTCACCTAGTGGGCCAAAGAAAGGGGAAAACCCTTTGCTGTTAACACAGTCCCCCCCCCGTGCGGCTCGAAGGTTAACCAGGCATAAAGGCAATGCCTTGGCCTTGCCTCTACCACACCAGATACATCAAAGGGCTCCCTCTCCTGTGCAGCTGACAGCTCATGAATGTCAACTGTCCAAGCAAGTGGAAAGAACTTCTCTCTCTCTGCCCAGGAATCCTATGTCCTATTCATTTGGTACCAACCCGATTGAAACAGGGAGGTATTACATCTGAATTTGTCCAATGAGAAACACTTTTCTTATTTTCTTTTAACGGCATAGCCCTAATACTGTATTTGTATCTGGGCTGTTGGGCTGGTGACGGGAAAGGGAGAGACAGAGAGGATTAGCCTAGGAAGAGGTAGCAACACCAGGGACTCTGCTGCAGGCTCTTATTTTGGAGAAGAGAGTGGTGTCATTTTGCCATCCGTGCAGTCACAAGACCTAGCTAGAGGGGAGGGGAAGGAGTAGCCCGGAGTACGGTAGGTAGACACAATAGAGAAGAGACAGACCTACGGCAGTGTTTGTCCTTGTTGCTCACTGTTACTTAGCTCTGTTTAGTGTGTGGAATCAACAGCCCTGCTATGACCACAGGAGAAGGTATGGATCTCTTTCCTCTCTACAAAGGCCTTTTATAGCTACTGCATAGGTAGATGAGCTATAGTCGTGTTTGCGTTGGGATTATTAGCCTATGTTATGAATATGGTGTTTACAGGTGGCCTCCGTAGGTAAATGAAAGGAAGCGATGTTGTTGAGAACTGCAGGAGATTTCATGCAGGATGTATCTTTCTTTCATTTCTTATAAAGGAAATAGTTTGGGCTATTTATGTTACTGTGTTTGACATTGTACTAAGATGATGTTAGATACAAGGCAAATTAGGCTTGGTTCATTTTAACTCCTATTCCTCCCCTTTGGATAACTTGGACACATGTTTTGGTCAGAAGAAAGAGAGGAGGACTGAGTGTTACTTCCTGTCTACTTCCTTGTTGCCAGTAGACAGTAGTCAATTAAGGTGCCCACTGTGCTCTGTGAGTAGCTCTCCGCCCAGTGCACTTGTGACGCACAAATTAGGAATTGGGGCCACTGAATGACTGGCAGAGGTGCTTTCTGTCGTTTGGGTAGAGTTACAGCTAGGTAGTGCTTTCATAGTATTTAGTCATTTTTGTATGTTATTAGGCTCCCCAATTAGCTACAGGCAAACCTGCAGCTACTCTTCCTGGGGTCCACACAAAACATAAAACATGACATAATACAGAACATTAATAGACAATTACAGCTGAACTACAGAACTACATTAAACAACATATTACATAACATTAATAGACGGGTGCAGAACTAAATAAATGAAAATACATTACAATACATAGCATTAATAGACATGAAGTACATACATTTTATAGTAAGATTACACACTTTCATATTGTTATGCCTTAGCAATCCATGCAGCATGTACTCCTAATAACAGCTACACTGCAGTCATCCATTTGTTTCTTACTCTTACAATTGCAGACCCTGATCCTAATGTCTGAGAACCAGATGTTCTGCAAACACTAGCGAGAATCTCACATTAGGTTCTCCCTTTTGAAGTCAATACTATTCATAACAATAATGTGATTCCTAGATTCTCCTGAATGCAAGTGCACCCGAAAACGACAATGGAAATGCGACAATTCATCCAGCCAAGGGCTTCGACCACAGTTTTTCACCCCAGCAACTGTGCCGTTCAGCTCTTAAATGAGCTACAGGTGGAGTTTCCTCCCCGTTAAAGGCTTCAATTGAATCCTTCACCTTAGCCACCGTGTCGGAGTTTTCTCCAGCTAAAGTCTCAATGGAATCCTTCACCTCAGCCACCGTGTTGGAATTTTCTCCAGCTAAAGTCTCAATGGAATCCTTCACCTCAGCCACCGTGTCGGAGTTTTCTCCAGCTAAAGTCTCAATGGAATCCTTCACCTCAGCCACCGTGTCGGAGTTTTCTCCAGCTAAAGTCTCAATGGAATCCTTCACTTTAGCGACGTACTTTAGCTACCTTTTAGAGATCCATCACTCCAGTCCGTTCAATAAATTGGAACAGAGTCGTCGTCATCATCAGATGGGCTTCATCTACCTCCTTCGCCTTGTCAGGTGCATAGAAATGAGCTAAACCCAACATTTGCCGTGTTAGTCTACCCGTAAAGGCTTAGCTAAGGTTTAGTGCGTGGCCTTTGGACTTATTCATCAAATTAACAAAGTCCCCTTGATATGGAGTTTCCTCCTGTTCTCATCAACTTGTTTTGCATGTCCACTTTCATTCCCGCGCCACACTCACACCCAGTAGGATCCACACACGATAAGAATTCGCTCTCATAAAACTCTACTGACTAACGTCTGTAAGCTGACCAGACTATCATGTCATTTGGAGCAGTGCATTCTTACTCTTACTGAGGCTTTGCTTGAGACCAAGGGCACACCCTAGCTATAACTTGAACCCAAACACCAAATGTCCTTGCGAGGGAGATGCTTACAGCTCTTTAGGTCAGAGGTGCCGTGGTGTGCTGTTTTCTTTGTTTTTTGAAGCTACTTTTGCTGCTTGTTTGAGTGATTTGAGATGGCAGGGAGTTCCACGCTACAAGTATCATGGCTCTATATGTTAGGGTGCATTGCCTTGAATTAGTTTTGGGCTTTAGGGAATAAGAAGATACTTTTAGTTGCTTGCCTTGTGGACTATGAATGTCTGCCAGAGCTGTGCGTTAGCTGATTGAATAGACAGTTTGGGAGTAACAAAAACGAGAAGTGACAATTTTCTTCCCTACTATGAGCCAGGAAACGTCAACATGCTGTTGACCTTAGCGCTCTTGGAACATTGCAGGACAAGAAAGCTGTAGCTTTAGTATGTCTTTCTTCGCGGCACCTGACCATATTACCGGGCAGAAGTCAAGATACCATCAAATTGAGCCTGTAGGACTTGTTTGATCAGTTGTGGTAACCTAGTCCTGACAGTTTACAGTCTTAAGGTGACACCAAGAAGTTTAGTTTCCTCAACTTGTTCTATAACCACATCTGTCATAACCAGATCCAGCTTAGGTTTACAGCAGGGGTCTCCAACAGATTGATCGCCAGCTACCAGTCGCTCGCAGGCCACTTATCAGTATCTCGCCAAACAATTCTGAAAGTAGATGTAATTTTCACGTGTTCTGCTGCAAACTGTCATAAACAAATCTCATAAGTATCAGACACCGCAAGCTCACAGCTACTGTTTAATCAACTCAACATTGACATTTATCCCACCCCTGGTTAGCCGCTATTGGCTTAAAAAGCCAAACCTAACACAATGTCCGCCAATTCATTTCCAGCAATATTGCCCAACTGTCTGGGTGTTGCGCATGTTTGTCTATCACTTTGTGTGTAGCCAGTTGATGTGATGACCATCTTGTGGGTTGACAGAAATACTTTCCCCAAAACCATCTCAATTAAATGTTATATACAAAGTAGGCTTACCTGGCAGAATTATATCCTTTGTATCATATTATTTGTTATTTTCAAACTTTTCCATGAAATGAGAAGCAGGAGTGCAGAATTGTCACTGGACCGGCACATTCGTCACTCGAATGAAAGGGCCAGATGCGCAATTAAAGGGAATTGCACCCCGAAAAATATTTGTTTGTTTTCTTCCAGACCTAAAAAAAAAAATGTGATTTAACCAATGACATTCCGACTCAGAACATCTAATTCCGTTGTTTCTCTATGAACAATTAGATTTTTGAGAGTGAAAAACAAAAGAAAATCTAAAACCCAGGGAGAATACAAATAAAAAAATCTATTTTTATAGAGCCCCCCGGCCGTCCCTCTTAATGCACAATACGAATGCCCCCGGCCGTCCCTCTTAATCATGGCCCCAGTTATTAACCATTATTTTACCAGGTATATTGACAAAACAGTGCACTACTTTCTCTCGTACAGTATGGAACTGGGGTTCCTATTTGAAAGCTAGAAAAAATGTGTAGCTCGTGCCATAACATATACGTTTTTCCGCTAACAGATTATGGTCAATAAAATGAAATTGATCACGATGGTTTACCGTTCTTGGGAAGCAGAATGACTTTAGCTTCCTTCCATGTCTGAGGGAAAGAATGTTTCTCCAAGCTCAGATTGAAGATATGAGAAATAGGAGCTGCAACATACTCTGCTACTATCCTCAGTAGCTTTCCATCTAAATTGTCAATACCAGGTGGTTTCTCATTATTAAAG
Organism: Oncorhynchus clarkii lewisi; assembly: GCF_045791955.1. Taxonomy (NCBI): domain Eukaryota; kingdom Metazoa; phylum Chordata; class Actinopteri; order Salmoniformes; family Salmonidae; genus Oncorhynchus; species Oncorhynchus clarkii. Next base: position 21,138,850 of record NC_092153.1, read on the forward strand.
TTACTGGCCAGAAACAATTTGTTCACCTCTATGATAGATTTGTTTTATTTTATGTTAATTTACATCGTTTTTCTTTCATAATTGTTATGGAGATCTAACCAGAGTGAAGAGATGGGATGCATGGGATGGGTTATGTGCACATGTAAGCCTATTCAACATTCATTCATTCAGGCCACACCGGATGGATTGTTTTGATGCTGGCTTTTTTTCACTCCTATTTGTCTCGTTGATTGTGAGAAATGACTCCTGAAATGTATGCGTTTCCTTGCAGAAATTGCGTTCATGCTTGAAACGAATGGGGCTGTTGAATTGTGCTGCTCCTGTGTTGTCCGGTGCTTGAGTAGCTCCCCGGTGAGAAAGTCTCTGTGTGAGAGAATGGCTGGTTTGTGTTCAAGGTATCGGATGGTGAAGAGGAAGAGCTAGCTGTGTGTTGATAGCCGTTGTCCTCCGGTACCGTGGAGAATAATGGAGCCTTTTCCTCAGAGGCACTGTAGGTTGAATTCCAGAGTATCACTTTCAGGTTGAAGCTGTCTTTGCTCTCTTCTCAAACAACTGGTGCATTTATCAGGGGGCACTGCCATCTAGGGGATGAATTAGTGAACGTCTGGTTTGCGTGACATTACTGCATTATAAAGTAGGTCTCATGTGCTAATGATTCCTTGCTGATTTTGTTGTATTCTTTTAGGATGCACTAATGCATTTTGACTTGGAACCATAGGTTATGTGTCTAAAATTGTCTTTCCAAACACTGTTGTCTATGTTCTTTAACGAGACAGGATGTTTTATATTCAGACCAGTTGTACTGCCCTTGCACACACAAGGGCCAGGGTTTTTCTGCATAGAAAAGTATTGGGCGGGGCGCCTAAGTGTTATTTTTCTCGGATGGAACGTTTTCAGTGTAAACTTAAAGGAAGTAAAACTAACAATCACCTAAATAAAAGCTAGAGAGTCAGGGAAAATAAAAAAAAATTGAGTATTTTTGTCTTGGCATGGGGCCCCCATTGATTTTGTTATAACGTTTGAGTCACTCAGATAGCATAAGCCATGACAAAATAATTGCAGGAAATTTGCTTTAAAACAGCTTCTGAAGTTTTTGGACTGTGACTGCACCATTGGCCACTCCCATGGCCACACCCACCAACTAAGGCCCTTTTTATATGATATTCCCTCATGTCTCTCTCATCACTCACCAGTGATGGCGCTAGGCTCACTGACCTGAGCGATTGAATTCACCGCTCATCACTTTCTGTCTGGCTCCTCCCACTCCCAGGCTGGGTGTCATATCATGGTGATAGAGAGGGTGTGCCCTTGCCTCCTCTCCCTACTGTGGGAGGTGGAGCTGTCCATCTGCTTTCTCTGTCGTCCCTGCTCCACGGGCCGGCTCACTGCGCTCAGTATGGAGGGGCACCTAGCATCACAGCACATCAAGCGCTTGTGTGTTACTGGGAGAGAGTGTGAACTGTGCATCAGGAGGGAAGCCATAGCCTGAGCCACGGGTGCTCACGCACCAGGGAAGGGAGAGTGTAGCTGGTACTGCTAGCTGCCTGCAGCGAGGGAGCTAGCTGGGAGACCTGTGGAGACCGGAGACTATGAGAGGAGGGGGTCTGGAGTGGACTGTCTGTCGACATGCTGAGGAAGCTCGTCTGCAGGAAGATCTGTGCCTGTAAGCTCTGCTTCTCTTTCTTCTTGACACGTGGTGGGGGGTGGGGGTAGAGGAGAGGAGAGGCCCATTGTATTAATATTAATGAGCGCCGTGGAGGAATGTAGGTCAGGTCAAAAGTGTGGGAGGGAGTCACCTGTCACTAAGATGAAGATTGGGGAGACAGACATTTTCAGCTGAGGAGTGACAGACCGGAGAGGACAGCTGGGTACACAGTATGCACTATAAAGACTGAAGGCTCAGACAATCTGAAGGCTATCGGTAACAATGTCTGGATTTTATGAGCTACGCTCATCACAGCTGGTGTTGATGACAGCGGTATGCTCAGCGCTGGGTTTTATATGATTTTATATGAGGCTGGTTTATTCGACACTCACCTTGTTGTGATATTGACAGCGTGCCTCGTTTTAATATTGCAATGGGGGAGAGAAACAATGTGAGGTAGATGGCACATAACTGATGTGTTGGTGTGCTGCCCCTGTGTTGTGTGGACCTCTGAATAATGCACAGGGTTGTGTTTTATTGATCGCTGGTCCGGCAGATTACTCTGCTCCCTCCGGGCCGACTGACCGGGACTGACGTGTTCAGTACACTACCGTTTGGGGGGGTAGTCACTTCACTTCCACAGCATGAGGGCGCAACCACCGGTTACCGGAATCAGACCGAGACAATTACCTACAGAATGAACTCTGATGACCCCTCCCCCCAATGTGTGTAAATGCCAAAAGGTTATGCAGGCTTCTGTGTTGTTGTAGGAGAGGATGGGATTGAGCACATGGTGCTGATATAAAACGTTCTTAGTTTGTTTAGTACAGTCGGCATTCAAATTGTGCCGGACTGTAAATAACTCTAATCTTCTGTTTTGCCTTCCCTCCCAGATAAGAACTATGATGATGATGATTCGGTGGACGGGGGGCGGTCCTCCTCTTCTAAGGGCCCCTCGTCAGGGAAGAAGGCAGTGAGCATGGGGTCGTTCCGTAGGCCCAGCTCTGCTTCCAGCACCAAATCAACAGGTGAGACGCCCCTTCCGGTTCGCACCAGCAGAACCAGCAGTATGCCAGCAGTATAAGTGATGTTACGTCGAGCCATGTGTATTTTAACACTGTCAAATGGGATTTGTTCTTTCTCCTACCACAGTATTCCTTTCATTTGCTTCCTCGAGAATCCTTGTCTGCGTGCGTTGTTTCTGTTTTTTAGACATTATGATGACTAGATTATCGAGATAAGCCTTTATTTGGCAACGGGTAATAACAGGGCTCTGCATTGCAACCATTTGACTCGCGTATGCACATGGAATTTTAATTTAGGAGCACCAGTGCGCCTCGAAAAATGAATGATTCTAGCTTTAATATCTCAAATACTTTTCATTGTGCTCCTAAATTTGTTTGTGTGCGCAAACATTTTTCAACTTTTTGTAAAAAAGGTCAGCGTAGAGCCTTGAATAATGACCTCTGTCCAGGATTTGTATGGAAGATAATTCACTGTGGAGCTAGACACTGGATAGTGTCTATAACCCAGTCACTGTGGAGCTGTCTGCTATCTATAACAGAGATAGTGTCTCTATAACCAAGTCACTGTGGAGCTGTGGAGCTGTCTATAACAGAGATAGTGTCTATAACCCAGTCCCTGTGGAGCTGTCTATAACAGAGATAGTGTCTCTATAACCCAGTCACTGGGTTATAGAGACTGTGGAGCTGTCTAGTGTCTATCTGTACCCTTGGAACAGTGCAGATGGTGAGGATGATGTAATGGAATCAGAACACAGAGAGAAACAGAATACAAATTGATAGAAACATGGGATAATGAGCATTGAGCGTGATATACCCGGCATGAACTCCATAAGGCTGCAGCCAATCCAAGTTTAACATTTGTGTGAATAATAGCCTACTAGAATAGCTTCCCGGTAAAGTTAACAATTCGACCCGGTGTTCCTCTGCTTCTATCAGGGAGAGATGGTCCTAGTGCGGCTGCTGCAGGGGCTGTGGATGAGGAGGACTTCATCCGTGCCTTCGAGGAAGTGTCCACTATGGAAGTACGTGTTCACTTTAATCACAATAGCAAAATCATTCTGCGCTATTCTCGCTTGGGCACGTGAAACTGGTCCTATGTTACACGTCGTATATTAAACCCATTAGGAATGTGCTTCCGCTAAGTGATTCTTCTTCTCTCCTCCTCTCAGCTTTTCTCTAACAGGGAAATGGAGGAGGCCATGACCAAGATCAGGGAGGTGCTGGCTGACGACAAACGAGACTGGGAGCACAGAGTCACTGCGGTAAGAGACGACCAACCAATCGGCCCTCACCTCCAGATGACTTCATCACACTGGCTGCCTTCCAGTATCCACGCTAGCGTACCACTTGTGACGCCATGTATTGGCCATGCATTCTGAGTGCGGAGTTTGGATTGTAGCCAGTGACTATTAGCTGGCTGTTTCTATGAAGCAGCCACGTCTATCATTTGATTGGAAGTGTGACGTCGATTGACGGCCTGCTGGTTTTCGCTGCGTCTCCTTCTTCTCTAGTTGAAGAAGATGCGTTCTCTGCTCCTGGCGGGAGCGGTGGAGTTTGACGGTTTCTCCCAGCAGCTGCGTCTCACGGAGGCAGCCTTCAAGATGTCCTCTAAAGACCTGCGCTCTCAGGTGGTCAGAGAGGCTTGTATCACTCTGGGGTAAGGAGACCTCTCGTCCTGTTCTCTTACTCACGGTATCAATTCAAAATCAAACAAGCTTTATTTAATGTCACCAAAGCCATTCTATGATTACGTTATACAATATCAATGCAATTTAAAAAAATACTTTTTAAGAATATCCCCCCCCCTACACTCTTTATTGTACAGCCCCATCAGTATGAAATAAGATAGTATTGATATCATAATAACTTGTCTCTGTGTCCGTATGGTCCCTCTATCCTGCAGCCACCTGTCCTACATCCTGGGGAACAGGTTTGACCACTGTGCAGAGTCCATCATGCCCACTCTCCTAACCCTGGTCTCTAACTCGGCCAAGGTCATGGCCACATCCGGCATCGCTGTCATACGACTCATCATCAGGGTGAGTGAACAATAAAGTTATTTACATTTTGAATTGAGTTGACTTGAGCTGGGGGGGTTCAGTTGAGTTGAGTGTCAGTCAGACAAGATGGTCATGGGGCTAGCCTTTTTTTGTTTGGAACGCAAACACATTTCTCCTTCCCGAATGGCTGCAAATGACATTTCACCGCATTCCCATGTGGGCATTCGTTGTTGGTGGTTGCTTGCGATTTGTTCCCCAAAGATGCCTTGTGTGTTCCTCACACTTCTATCCTAGAACAGCTAGTAACGTAAGGAGTGTAAACTGGACCTGCGACATGACGATCACTATATTTCTGTCCTCTCTCTGTCTTCCAGCATACACACTACCCTCGTCTCATTCCTATCGTGACCAGCAGCTGCCAGTCGAAATCTGTGGCCGTAAGAAGGTAAACAAACAAAGAAATAGCCTCAGAAAGACTTATCCCTGATCGCACGCCAGCTGAGCGTCTGTTTGTTTTCCCTGACAGTCTTCTTGTTCTATTTCCAGGCGCTGTTTTGAGTTTTTGGACCTCTTGCTGCAGGAGTGGCAGACCAACTCTCTAGAGAGGTATGTTTAAATGGCTGCTACTAGACAGGCCTATAGACTCATACTTAGAGTTGTCCCCCCTCCTCAACAACACAATATTGTACTGTCGTGTTGTAGATGTACTGTACTGTAAACATATTTTCTAGCTACTGTCCAGTGAGTTTGTGATGAGCCCGTCTGGGTAATATGAAACAACGTTGTTGTCAGTGAGTGGCTCCTCATCTCAGCAGTTTCCATGGCAATGACAGGGAGGGATATCTATCCCATAAAAGCACACTGTGCTTCATCATTGACGTGAAACCAAATCTCTAACCGGGAGGCCAGGGGAGCTCTCGGGTCCCCTTCTCATTGATTTACGTTGCGCCCCAAATGGCACCCTATTCCCTGTATGCCCCAAATGGCACCCTATTCCCTGTATAGTGCACTACATTTGACCAGAGCCCTGTTGGCCCTGGTCGAAAGCAGTGCACTATATAGGGAATAGGGTGCCATAGGGCTCTGGACAAAAGTAGTGCACTATATAGGGAATAGTGTTGGTATTTGGGACGTAAGTGTAGCTTTTTATGTTGCGGTGGTTTTGGTGGAGAGGGGGGTATTGTCATGCTGCATGCAGGGAGAATGAAGCTGGTGTTCCTACTCTTCTTGATCCCTCACAGGAATGTAGCTGTTCTGACAGAGACCATCAAGAAAGGAGTCCATGATGCAGACTCCGAGGCCAGATCAGTGGCCAGGAAGTAAGTCGCTCTCACACTATGTCGGACATGCATGAACCATGTTTCTATTTGAAAATATGAGTTCACCAACATCGCATGTTGTCACGGCAACAACTTTTCCTCCACGTTTGATATTTTATCCGCCAACCTGAAACGTTGCCCCGCTGACGACAGGCTGTCTCACTGTTTCTGGGCCTCTGTCCTCTCTCTTGACTTGTGCAGGTGCTACTGGACGTTCCACGGCCACTTCAGCCGGGAGGCGGAGCGGCTGTTCCAGGCTCTAGAGTCGTCCTATCAGAAGGCTCTCCAGTCCCACATGAAGAGTTCTGACAGCATCCTGTCCCTCCCTGCCTCAGACCGCTCCTCCTCCTCCTCACAGGAGAGCCTCAAGTGAGACGCTCCACCCTTTCTATCCTTCTCCTTCTCCCCCTCTGTCTTCCTGTCTCCCTCTTTCTCTCCACGTCTCTTTTACATGGCCCCCTTTCTGTCTTTCTCTCATTTTCTGTCTCTCTGTCTCCTTATGTCTGTTTGTTTCAGTTTTTTCTCTCTCTAGTAGAGAGTTTATCTTTCTGTCTCAGTTTCTCTCTCCCTCTAGGTCTGTCTGTGATATGAGAAGTAGTAGTATTGAAGGAGAATTGACCTTAGTCAGTCAGATTAATCACAGTCTATCTCTGTCTCCACAGCCGCCCTCAGTCTGCCAAGAGCTCCATGGGAAACACCGTGACCAGGAGTAAGGACACTGGCATTACATGACTGCCGTTACTACCACAGATATTACTACCACAGACATTATTACCGCAGACACTACTACCACAGACACTACTACCACAGACACTACTACCACAGACACTACTACCACAGACACTACTACCACAGACACTACTACCACTGACACTACTACCACTGGCACTACTACCACAGACACTACTACCACAGACACTACTACCACAGACACTACTACCACAGACACTACTACCACTGACACTACTACCACTGACACTACTACCACAGACATTACTACCACTGACACTACTACCACTGACACTACTACCACAGACACTACTACCACAGACACTACTACCACAGACACTACTACCACTGACACTACTACCACTGACACTACTACCACTGACACTACTACCACTGACACTACTACCACTGACACTACTACCACTGACACTACTACCACTGACACTACTACCACTGACACTACTACCACTGACACTGCTACCACAGACACTGCTACCACAGACACTGCTACCACAGACACGACTACCACAGACACTACTACCGCACACTGGAGAACATGTATCCGATCTCTTCTATCGTTTAAATGATCCACGGCTCTGGATATAATCAGACTCCAGAAGATATATTTTTCATATAGACATATTTTCAAGCACAGCAACAATGTCCGTCACATCTACTGGCTGAATTTTTTGTAATTTTTTTATTTTTAATTAAATTTTTATTTCACCTTTATTTAACCAGGTAGGCTAGTTGAGAACAAGTTCTCATTTACAACTGCGACCTGGCCAAGATAAAGCATAGCAGTGTGAACAACACAGAGTTACACATGGAGTAAACAATAAACAAGTCAATAACACAGTGGAAAGAAAAAAATAGTATATACATTGTGTGCAAAAGGCATGAGGAGGTAGGCGAATAATTACAATTTTGCAGATTAACACTGGAGTGATAAATGATCAGATGGTCATGTGCAGGTAGAGATACTGGTGTGCAAAAGAGCAGAAAAGTAAATAAATATAAACAGTATGGGGATGAGGTAGGTAAATTGGGTGGGCTGTTTACCGACGGACTATGTACAGCTGCAGCGATCGGTTAGCTGCTCAGATAGCAGATGTTTGAAGTTGGTGAGGGAGATGAAAGTCTCCAACTACAACGATTTTTGCAATTCATTCCAGTCACAGGCAGCAGAGAACTGGAAGGAAAGGCGGCCAAATTAGGTGTTGGCTTTAGGGATGATCAGTGAGATACACCTGCTGGAGCGCGTGCTACGGGTGGGTGCCATCGTGACCAGTGAACTGTGATAAGGCGGAGCTTTACCTAGCATGGACTTGTAGATGACCTGGAGCCAGTGGTTCTGGCGACGAATATGCAGCGAGGGCCAGCCGACTACAGCATACAGGTCGCAGTGGTGGGTGGTATAAGGTGCTTTAGTAACAAAACGGATGGCACTGTGATAAACTGCATCCAGTTTGCTGAGTAGAGTATTGGAAGCTATTTTGTAGATGACATCGCCGAAGTCGAGGATCGGTAGGATAGTCAGTTTTACTAGGGTAAGTTTGGCAGCGTGAGTGAAGGAGGCTTTGTTGCAGAATAGAAAGCTTGACTCTAGATTTGATTTTAGATTGGAGATGTTTGATATGAGTCTGGAAGGAGAGTTTACAGTCTAGCCAGACACCTAGGTACTTATAGATGTCCACATATTCTAGGTCGAAACCATCCAGGGTGGTGATGCTAGGCGGGCGTGTGGGTGCAGGCAGTGAACGGTTGAAAAGCATGCATTTGGTTTTACTAGCGTTTAAGAGCAGTTGGAGGCCACAGAAGGAGTGTTGTATGGCATTGAAGCTCGTTTGGAGGTTAGATAGCACAGTGTCCAAGGAAGGGTCAGAAGTATACAGAATGGTGTCGTCTGCGTAGAGGTGGATCAGGGAATCGCCCGCAGCAAGAGCAACATCATTGATATATACAGAGAAAAGAGTCGGCCCGAGAATTGAACCCTGTGGCACCTCCATAGAGACTGCCAGAGGACCGGACAACATGCCCTCCAATTTGACACACTGAACTCAATGGCGGCGGAAAGTTTCAGAAATAGAGGGTCCAGATTGTCAAGCCCAGCTGATTTGTACGGGTCCAGGTTTTGAAGCTCTTTCAGAACATCTGCTATCTGGATTTGGGTAAAGGAGAAGCTGGGGAGGCTTGGGCGAGTAGCTGTGGGGGGGGCGGAGCTGTTGGCCGAGGTTGGAGTAGCCAGGAGGAAGACATGGCCAGCCGTTGAGAAATGCTTGTTTAAGTTTTCGATAATCATGAATTTATCGGTGGTGACCGTGCTACCTAGCCTCAGTGCAGTGGGCAGCTGGGAAGAGGTGCTCTTGTTCTCCATGGACTTTACAGTGTCCCAGAACTTTTTGGAGTTAGAGCTACAGGATGCAAATTTCTGCTTGAAGAAGCTGGCCTTTGCTTTCCTGACTGACTGCATGTATTGGTTCCTGACTTCCCTGAACAGTTGCATATCGCGGGGACTATTCGATGCTATTGCAGTCCGCCACAGGATGTTTTTGTGCTGGTCGAGGGCAGTCAGGTCTGGAGTGAACCAAGGGCTATATCTGTTCTTCGTTCTGCATTTTTTGAACGGAGCATGCTTATCTGAGATGGTGAGGAAGTTACTTTTAAAGAATGACCAGGCATCCTCAACTGACGGGATGAGGTCAATATCCTTCCAGGATACCCGGGCCAGGTCGATTAGAAAGGCCTGCTCACAGAAGTGTTTTAGGGAGCGTTTGACAGTGATGAGGGGTGGTCGTTTGACTGCGGACCCGTAGCGGATACAGGCAATGAGACAGTGATCGCTGAGATCCTGGTTGAAGACAGTGGAGGTGTATTTGGAGGGCCAGTTGGTCAGGATAACGTCTATGAGGGGTTGTACCTGGTGGGTTCCTTGATGATTTGTGTGAGTTAGGGTGCATCTAGCTTAGATTGTAGGACTGCCGGGGTGTTAAGCATATCCCAGTTTAGGTCACCTAACAGAACAAACTCTGAAGCTAGATGGGGGGCGATCAATTCACAAATGGTGTCCAGGGCACAGCTGGGAGCTGAGGGGGGTCGGTAGCAGGCGGCAACAGTGAGAGACTCATTTCTGGAAAGAGTCATTTTTAAAATTAGTAGTTTGAACTGTTTGGGTATGGACCTGGAAAGTATGACATTACTTTGCAGGCTATCTCTGCAGTAGACTGCAACTCCTCCCCCTTTGGCAGTTCTATCTTGACGGAAAATGTTATAGTTGGGTATGGAAATCTCAGAATTTTTGGTGGCCTTCCTAAGCCAGGATTCAGACACGGTAAGGACATCAGGGTTGGCAGAGTGTGCTAAAGCAGTGAGTAAAACAAACTTAGGGAGGAGGCTTCTGATGTTGACATGCATGAAACCAATACTTTTTCGATCACAGAAGTCAACAAATGAGGGTGCCTGGGGACATGCAGGGCCTGGGTTTGCCTCCACATCACCCGCGGAACAGAGGAGGAGTAGTATGAGGGTGCGGCTGAAGGCTATCAACTAGTCGCCTAGAGCGTTGGGGACAAAGAATAAAAGGAGCAGATTTCTGGGCATGGTAGAATATATTCAGGGCATAATGCGCAGACAGGGGTATGGTGGGGTGCGGGTACAGCGGAGGTAAGCCCAGGCACTGGGTGATGATAAGAGAGGTTGTATCTCTGGACATGCTGGTTGTAATGGGTGAGGTCACCGCATGTGTGGGAGGTGGGACAACGGAGGTATCAGAGGTATGAAGAGTGGAACTAGGGGCTCCATTGTAAACTAAAACAATGATAACTAACCTGAACAACAGTGTACAAGGCATATTGACATTTGAGAGAGACACATAGCGAGGCATACAGTAATCGCAGGTGTTGATTGGGAGAGTTAGCTAAAACAACAGGTGAGACAACAACAGCTAATCTATCCAGTATCCCTGCACATTGTAAATCTAGTATTGGAACTGACCTTATATGTAGCGTCTTACTTTCTGGCGTTCTTCTTGTTTTGGTTCTACCTCCGTGTTATTTGTGGTACTACATTGATGTTGATCACTGCATTGTTGGGTTTAGAGTTTGCAAGAAAGGCATTTCACTGTACTTGTGCACGTGACGTTACGACTTACAACGTGAGTTTGGTTAATGACTGTTAACTTTCCCTCTTTTCTCGCCCTCTTTCCTCTCTCTTCATGAAATACGTTTGGGTGGAGAGCTTGGCTGTTAACCGTTGTTCCTCTCATCCCTCCCTCTCTTCCCTTCACTCCTCTCCCCGAAGCGAAAGCGGCTCCCTCCAGAGGTCCCTCCACCCCGGGCTCTCTCCAGCGTTCCCGTAGCGACGTGGACGTGAACGCTGCTGCCACCGCTAGTGCCAAAACCAGGATGACTCCCGTGCCCGCATCGCCCGCCCCCTTCAGCGCTGCCTCGGCTCTGCCACCCGGCTCCTATGCCTCTCTAGGTGAGCCAAAAACATGTGTTCTAATTAAACAGTAAGGTCCGAGGGGTGTGTGGTATATGGCCAATATACCACGGCTAAGGGCTGTTCTTATGTGTCCCTGGATACAGCCCTTAGCCGTGGTATATTGGTCATATATCACAAACCCCCGAGGTGCCGTATTGCTATTATAAACTTACCAACGTAATTTGAACAGTAGAAAATAAATGTTTTGTCATTCAATGTGGTATAGGGTCTGATGTATCACGGCTGTCAGCCAATCAGCATTCAGGGCTTGAACCACCCTGTTTATAATACTATTTCTATGAGCCTCATACCTCGTTTATAATACTCTTTCTATGAGCCTCATACTCGTTTATATTATAATACTCTTTCTATGAGCCTCATACCCCGTTTATAATACTCTTTCTATGAGCCTCATACCCTGTTTATAATACTATTTCTATGAGCCTCATACCCCGTTTATAATACTCTTTCGATGAGCCTCATACCCCGTTTATAATACTCTTTCTATGAGCCTCATACCCCGTTTATAATACTCTTTCTATGAGCCTCATACCCTGTTTATAATACTCTTTCTATGAGCGTCATACCTCGTTTATAATACTCTTTCTATGAGCCTCATACTCGTTTATATTATAATACTCTTTCTATGAGCCTCATACCCCGTTTATAATACTCTTTCTATGAGCCTCATACCCTGTTTATAATACTATTTCTATGAGCCTCATACCCCGTTTATAATACTCTTTCGATGAGCCTCATACCCCGTTTATAATACTCTTTCTATGAGCCTCATACCCCGTTTATAATACTCTTTCTATGAGCCTCATACCCTGTTTATAATACTCTTTCTATGAGCCTCATACCCCGTTTATAATACTCTTTCTATGAGCCTCATACCCTCGCAGACGCTTTTACTGACTACGAGGGATATAGGACCATAGCATGATTAGCATGATTTAACCCTCATTTCTATTTAACTTTTTTATTTTTTATTATTAATTAAATATGATGATTTAAAATACATCTTAAGGCCTTTCCAAATTCTTGTAACCCCCCTCAGTCTTCCATATGGGGATTATCCTGCTAACTTCTGCTAACCTTTCTCTCCTGGACTCTCCTCCTCTTGTTTTTGCCCTTAGACAACACACCTGGTAACTTTAGACCAGTGGGTAAGATGAGATGGCTAACTGTGTGTTTGTGTGGGAGCTGGAGGACTTCATCCAGATTTCTCTGTCCCCTTTTGGTCTGTGTAATGTACTGCACCATGTTTACAGTGGTCGTCTTTGTGGTGTGCTACGTCGTTGAATACGGTGCTCATCTGTGGAACTCTGCATGGACTGTCTGCATGGTAGAACTACGTTGAACTGGGTCATCAGGACTGGGGTTGGTAGCCAGGGAGAGGAGACCGAGACATTGATTGTGTCCACAAATAGACCTGTCCCAACTCACGTGACTGTAAAGACAGGCAGCCTCAGTGTCTGTCGGGTTATTGACCTTTATCGTTGCCTGTTTAACTGTAATTTCATGAAGTCATGTTGTGCTGTACTCTCCTTTTCCCCTGAATGATCCATTGTCCTATCTAGAACAGAATACTGAATTATACTTGTTGTGAATTATGTTTCTATTGTGGTGAGGGAATATGTTTGAGATGAAACATTTTTTATAGAGGATGAGACATTTGTGACTTGAGATTTCTCGAACCAGCTTAATCGAGATTTGAGTGCATGTGTCTGTTGTAATGGCTGGTAGCAACCTGCAAGTATAGACTAGCGAGTGTGTCTCTGTTTCTGTGTGGTCTATGTATGAAGTCTGACTGTAGGTGATGAGGGCTGGTGTCGCCGAGCTGGGTGTGTCTGCGGTTGAATGGGTCCGTGCCCACGTGAAGTTGAAGTCTGTTTTCTCCCTCCCTGACCTCTTTCTCCCTCCCTGACCTCTCTCTCTATCACCGTCTCTCTCCCTCTGTCTCTCTCTGTCTCTCTCACTTCCAGGCCGTGTGCGTACCAGGAGAACGAGTTCGGGGAGCGGCGTGGGGGCGAGTCCCTCTGTCATAGACAGTAGGGGGAGGAGTCGAGCCAAAATGGTGTCAGTGTCTCAACGTGAGTATCTTCCCCCGAGATATGTGCATCATGCCGGAATTAAAAAAAACACGGTTTCTGGATCAGTGTTTCTTGATCCCGGGGACCCATAGGTGCACATATTTGATTTTGCCCTGATTCCACTAATCAAGTCATCAAACTTTTAATCAGGTGTGTAGTGCCAGGGCAAAAACAAATATGTGCACATATGGGTCCCCGGGATCAAGAAACACTGATCTGGAGCAATTGTTTGACATTTTTACCACCTTTTCAGCATTGTGTGGGTATGCATTCTTCTCCCTTTATAAGTACACCATGCTATGTCATGTTGCAGCTGGCAGTCGTTCTGGCTCCCCTGGTCGTCTCCTGAGCCATACATACGGCAGGATCTCCAGGGCCACTGCAGGGACAACGCCAGCAGAAAGGAGGCCTAAAGTCCCCCGCAGCCATGGCTGCAGCCGAGACACCAGTCCAGACAGATCAGGCCTGGGTAAGGACCAGGAAGGACGACACACACAGACACACGGAAGACAGAAAACAGCCCTCTACAGCTGTACTCCGAGTCTCCAACCTCTCTGCTCTCTGAACCACCTAAATCTCCTGTCTGTCACTGAGTGCAACCTTGTCTCCTCCTCTGTCCTGGCTAACTCAACTCCTCCTCTACCTCCGCTGAGCTCTCTCTCTCTGAGTGTGTTGGACTGTCTATCTGGCTGTGTGTTATAAAGCTCTTTCTTCCTCCTGCTGCTCTCTCTCGCTGTGTCCCCCCCCCCCCCCCCCACCACCACTATGCTAGCGAGGAGTCGTATCCCCCGGCCCAGCATGAGTCAGGGCTGCAGCAGGGACACCTCTAGAGAGAGCAGCCGAGATACCAGCCCCGCTCGGGGATTCTCTCCTCTGGGTGAGTACAGTATAGTAACGTGCCCAGCCCAGAGACCATAGCCACCATGACCCTCAATGGCTGGTTGCCGGGGGCCTGAACCCTGACTAGCCCTATCTAGAGTAGAACGCAAAGGCCATCATCAGACCACAAGAAAACCAACTGAAACGAACCTCTTCTGCTTCCATCTTCTGCATGCCTTTTACTTGTGTCTTTCAAATTTCCTCTTTCACTCCTGAGTGACAACAACATTTTCCTCAACAACCATTTTTTTTTTACTAATCATGCCTGAGTCATTGATGACATGGCATGGGATGAGTTGACGCTAAACTGTTGTCCGCTGTCAGCTTATAGACTTGCGATCAGAGCCTTTGTGTCCAATGCCGGGATGCCTCTCAGCATTCTTGGCGCCAATGTTAGCATGAAGCCAGTTAGCGTTGTCACATGGTAGAATACCTCCTCCTCAGGTTGACAGGCATGTACTGTATGAGTTGTAGAAGTGTCTAACTTCACTTCCTGGTCACACTTTATTTGGATAGTCCGGGTTTTCCATCTGTAGCTCTATAGATGGTCATACTATCTATTGATAAGCAACTGGTTGCTAAGGTTACGATTAGATTTAGAATAAGCGTTAGGGTAAGGGTTAGGGTAGGGGTTAGGGTTAGTAGATGGACTATCCAAATAAAGTATCACCCCCCCCCACTCCCTCCCATGTTCCTCCTCTAGCATCCAGACGTGTCTCCCGCTCCACCAGTGCTCTCCACTCGGCTGAGTCTGTGGGCCACTCAGGTGACCTGTCCTGCATGTCTCTATTAGACCAGACAAATGGCATGTCAGTGTTCCATGGTGCAGTTCACCTCAATCACCCACAGGGGGCGACGGAGAGCTGAGCATCCTCCTTATTTCAGTTTGGATGCGTCTTATTTTTCAAGTCAATCTGTGTTGTTTTGTTTCACTGTTTTTGTTAGTACGCGTTTGTTTTTATTGGTCCTTATACTGTGCTGTAAAATAAAACTTAAATTCATCATATTATTTTGTGCTATACACTGTATCTTCTCTTGAGTTTCTCATGACCTGCTGATGTAATTTGCTTCATTTGTTTTCCCCCCATGACTTTTACTCCCCATTTTAGTTTATAGGTCGACTGCTTTTCCTTTGTAATACTGTATTACTGTGCTCCTAATAATACTACAATACTATTCTAAAAGTATTATAATATCTCTGTGTTTCCTCCAGAGCGTCTAGGTCTGGCCCACCAGGCCCGTATCTCAGCCTCTGTCAACGCCATGAGGATCCTCAACACCGGTACCGAGGTGGAGGCAGCTGTAGCCGACGCCCTGTTACTAGGCGACGCGAGGAACAACAAGGTGGATGTTTACCTCGTCACGTGCGACTTAGATTCTCTAACCTCTTTACCATCTGAATCATAGCGTATGCTGACCATAATAGCTTTGACGGCTTTTTCTCTCGGAGGGACATTTTGTTGGATTTACGTCTATGTTGACTCGTATTTGCCTCTCGAATGCAGTCTTATGGCAGCTTGTTGAACAGGAAGTGTCATCGATTTCTCTTCACTCGGTGGCATGACTTAGTGAGCACGCTGTGTATGTACCCGCACGAACATTTGACCTCTTAACCCTTGACCCCTCCAGCGGCGGCCAGTCAGACGGCGGTACGAGTCCCCGGGGATCTACTCAGACGACGACGCTAACAGCGATGCCAGCAGCGCCTGCTCTGAGCGCTCATATGGCTCGCGGAACGGCGGCCCGCCCCACTACATGAGACAGACGGAGGACGTGGCCGAGGTGCTGAACCACTGTGCCAGTTCCAACTGGTCTGAGAGGAAGGAGGGGCTGCTGGGACTACAGAACCTGCTCGTTAGCCAGAGAATTCTCAGGTGGGATAGAGACCATCTGTTTTTGAACTTTTGTAATGTGATGCATTTGAGGCCGTCACCGAGACAACTGTCCTCTAGATGAAAAATCTGGCTGAAACCAAAAGTGTTTTGTACGATTGATCGCCTTACTTTCTTCCCCTCGCTCGTGTTTCTCAGTCGTGTGGAGCTGAAGCGATTGTGTGAGATCTTCACAAGGATGTTTGCTGACCCACACAGCAAGGTGAGCCCACAATAGAAACACCCCATGTCTGATATAACCTGTGTTCTGACGTGAAGCTAATGTAGTTACTGTACTAACTAACTGTCTGTTTTTGTGTCGCATGGTGGTCTTTGCGGTGGACTTGTAACATCAGCGAGTAAGTGTTTTTGGTTTTGTCCGTCACCTTTTTGAATAGTAATGCAATCGATTCCGACTATTCAGATAGTTGATTGATTAATTATTGTTGTTCTGTATGTTGTCCTACTGTAATAATCATTAACAGTGATGTAAATACCTATAGCCTATTATTGAGTGACTGACTGGGTGGTCACTGTGTCTGATCTCAGGTGTTCAGCATGTTTCTGGAGACCCTGGTAGACTTCATCACCCTGCACAGAGAGGACGTGCAGGACTGGCTGTTTGTCCTGCTCACCCAGCTGCTGAAGAAGATGGGAGCTGACCTCCTGGGTTCAGTACAGGCCAAGGTCCAGAAGGCTCTGGACGTCACCAGGTCAGAACTAAGGCTTCATCTCTGTTCCTGTTCTCACACAGGTCTTTTTCCCCACTTTTCAGCACAATTCCACCAACTATGGTGGATGTATAACCAGGGCAGCTCAGTACAGCTTGGTTTGGCTCGGCTTGGTAGTGTGAAAAGCCCTTAGATGTTGCTTTTGGCTGTTTGTGGAGTTTTTAGTCCGGGGTTCCCCAACTGACGGCCCACTGACACCCCCCATGTTTTCTGAGCAAAAAAATAAGAATACCAAAAATATCTTCATTTTTTTTGCATTTTCAATGTTCAAATTAAACACCAGGAAATCAGGTCCAGCTGATTTTATTTTTGTAAATTTGTTCCCAAGTATTTCCACGCATAATAGATGATACATGATCATATACAAATGTAAGCAAGGTTTGAAATGATTATGTTTTAGTCAAATATTATATCTGTTTGGTCTTCTTGCAGTCAATTTGCAGTCTACAAGTGATTTGTAATTATGTATCGGCTCCCCTGAAAATCCACTCAGCAAAAGAAACCGTCCCGTGCCTGAATCTAGATGATGATCCTTGTTCTAGTGGATCAATCCCTCTCATCTCATGCCTTTTTCTCTTTATTTTCCTCTCTCTTTCCCAGGGACTCGTTCCCATTCGACCAGCAGTTTAACATCCTGATGCGTTTCATCGTGGACCAGACCCAGACCCCCAACCTGAAGGTCAAGGTGGCCATCCTGAGGTACATTGAGTGCCTGGCCCGTCAAATGGACCCCGCAGACTTTGTCAACTCCAGCGAGACGCGCCTGGCCGTCTCCCGCATCATCACCTGGACCACGGAACCAAAGAGCTCCGACGTCCGGAAGGTGGGCAGAGTTGGGTTTGTTTCCATAGCAACAGCGTCAGGCACTTTTCTTTTAATTGGCTTTATATTTCACAGGGACAATGCACATTAATCAGCGTTTCTGTAAATGTCCCAGATTTAACCAGCCGGCCAATTTTCAACTGATCAGCCAAAGCTCCAAAATAACTATTGTTTGCTGGCTTCATCCATTTTTGGTTGTTTTTACATTTTTTTTATTTTAAACTGCTAATTTCCCCAACCTACCTGTCGGTCAACCCCCAACCCCAGAGCTTCCACCATAGCTGGGCAGGTGAGGAGTTGTCAGGCAGGCCCAGCACCACCGTAGCCTCTCTACCTGGAGAGGGGAACGTGGAGGAGAGGTGCAAGCAGGTAGTTGAGCCCCCCGACCCATCAGTCAGCTGCACGGTCTGCAGTCTGCCTCACATAACTTCCTCAAGCCTGGGCTCTCTGTCTCTAACCCAACTTCGCCTTGCTGGCACACAGAGTTGTTTCTGCTTTATAACTGAATGTAAAGGACAGTGCAGGGGTGGGATTGGGGACTGAATTGGCTCTGAATGAGCCATAAGTTGTTTCTACTTTCAAAGGTTTCTTCATAATGAGTGAATGTTAAAGTGGCAATCAGCAGTTGAAATGATAACGAAGGTGTGGACCCCACCACTGTTTCGCTAAAAAGCTGAGCGATTGGGCTGGAGAAATGCAACCACTCTCCAATTCATAGACAGAGCGAGGGATGCAAGGGACTGGCCATGCATGATATCAAGATGATAGTTTTAACTATGTTTTGAGGCTATACCGGGTTTGTTTACATTGACTTTGTTTACAAACGGAGGCGTTGAACAAGTTTACATTTAGGATTCTGATGGGGGTACGACAGTTGAGCTGAGCTCATGAGGCATTTATAAGTTCAAGAATCAATGGGTGCATATACAATTCACGTAGAAGTCAAAACATTCATCTAGCAACTGCAGATTGCCCCTTTAAGAGACGGGGTGGGAATGGGCAACATAATGGCTCTGAATGTGTGGTAATATTGCGTTTTGATAGTAGCCTGTGCTGCTGTTACTTGTTCCTCATGGTTCTTGTCTTGTTTATCTGCGGTGACCAGGTTTGGTTGACCGACCTGCATGGGATTCACACGAGAGAAACATTGATACGTGTTTTTAACTGTTTTACAAGAACTGACAATGGTTTTACCTCGCCTGACTAACTGAATGCTAACGGAACCTAAACAAATATGTGATACTGTATTTCTGTGCAATGTTTATTGGCTCATGTATTTGTAAATCCATTGACTGATGGTTCCGTAAGAGCAGAATGGGCTTGTCGAATGTTCCGTCGCTTCTCTAAGCGTCAGATATTACCTTGAAATGCACATTATCGCGTGATATCATATGTCGATGTTAATGGGAAAAAGTGAACGCCCTCTTTGATGACCTCTAGCCATTGACCTCTCTGTGACCCTTTAATCCCCAGGCGGCTCAGGTGGTTCTGATCGCCTTGTTTGAGCTGAACACCCCAGAGTTCACCATGCTGCTGGGGGCCCTGCCCAAGACCTTCCAGGACGGAGCCACTAAACTGCTGCATAGCCACCTGCGGAACTCCAGCAACACCAGAGTGGTGAGACCTGACTCTGACGTTCACGCCTAGTCAACGTCGTCGAGAGGATGAGACTGAGCAGGGATAAAATGGCGGTGTCCCAAATATCTACTCGCCATGAGAAGATGAGCAGTGAATTTACACAGGGCAACTTGAATAGCGCATTTGCTCAGGAAGGTCCTCTCGAATACGCTGAATATCTTCTCACTGGTAGTGTTAGCCAGCAACCTGAACTTTGTTTGCTGTCACATGGACAATAGTTGTATTGTAATCTAAATATACTGGGATAGCATTATATAATTAAGCAATAAAGACAGAGGAGGTGTGTTATATGGCCAATATACCACGGTTATGGGCTGTTCTTAGAGTGCCTGGATGCAGCCCTTAGCCGTGGTATATTGGCCATATACCACAAACCCCTGAGGTGCCTTATTGCTATTGGTTACCAACGTAATTAGAGCAGTAAAAATACATGTTTTGTCTTACCCGTGGTATACGGTCTGATGTACTACAGCTGTCAGCCAATCACCATTCAGGGCTCGAACCACCCAGGTTATAATGTATTGTACTTTCTCCGATTTCTGTGTGATCCGCAGGCTTCTCCCAGTAGCACCATGGGACGTACTCCTCCCCCACCTCGCCACCCCAGCAGTCGCAGCAGCCCCCTCACCTCTCCCACCAACTGCTCCCATGGGGGGCTCTCTCCCAGGTAGGTCTGACCTTTAATACCTGTTCCCCAACACACCATAGAAGTTAGTTACATCGCTACTAACAACGACAACAAGCAGTCCCCCTTCTCCACACTGTTCCCTCCTCACGTTTCTCTTTTTCTCCCTTGCGACTCTATTCCCCCTTTTCTTTCCCTCCCTCCCTTCCTCCCTCTTACCCTCCCTTGCCGTGCTCTGTGTACGTTACAGCCGGCTATGGGGTTGGAGTGCTGATGGCCTGTCAAAGTACCCCCCTCCCTTCCCTTCTCCTCTCTCCTCCACCCCTGCTGCCCCCTCCCTCAAGACCCTACGGAGTGCTTACTCTCCCAGGTACAATGTCACATAGCTGTGTCACCCTTGGTTTGTCCCTACCCCACGGTCTAGTTTGTTTTTCCTTTCACTTCCTTTTTTTTCCTCCATTCTGCAGCAACAGTTCACCACATTAACACCTTGACTCACCAGCCTGTTCCACTCTCTCTGTCAACACGTACTGTTAAGCACGGTTGATCTTTTATATGAAAAGGATGGTCGTGTAGCGGGATAAACTGCTTGAAATGACATCTTTACATACTAGGTAAATAAAATGGTGTCGTTTCAACCAGTTTTTCCCACTGGGTAGACGTCTTCGTCCCGTGTTGGTGTCCTACTTGAATAATAACCCTCCCCTCCCGGTGTGACCTGAAGCATGTTGGAGTACGACACAGAGAACCTGAACACCGATCAGATCTATAGCTCCCTGCGAGGCGTCACTGAGGCCATCCAGAACTTCAGCTTCCGCAGTCAGGAGGACCTCATGGAGCCGGGCAGAGGCAAGAGAGAGGACACGGTGAGAGGCTTGGGCAATTCCCTACTATTCTCCACTCACTCCCTCCCTCGTTGATTTAAAAGATTTGGATTGTTAGAATGGACTAGAGGGAGTATCTTCCAACAGCCCATTCATTTTAAATCCAGAGGGGGATTGAACAAGTGCACTTGTTTGGCAACTGTTCTCTGGTCAATATATGTATTTTCTCTAGAATGGACATGGATATACGTTTAGTTATTTTTATAAAACTGTAGGTTTGTTATGTCACGTTTTAACAATTGTCTTGTTTCTCCTCAGCCGGGTGTTGGAACAGCATCACTCTCTGGTGCCGACGTGGTGGAGGGGCCCGGGGGTCGCACGGCCCTGGACAACAAGACCTCTCTACTCAACACCCCCTCCCCCCGTTCCTTCTCCGGCCCCCGGGCCCGCGACTACAACCCCTACAACTACTCTGACACCATCAGCGCCTACGACAAGGCTGCCCTGAGAGAGACGGTGTACGAGGACGACGTGGAGCAGCTTCGAGATGGTGAGGCTGTCTCAAGGGTCTGAAATGGCACCCTGTTCCCTATGCTACTTTTCTGAAATGGCACCTTATTCCCTATATAGTGCACTACTTTTGACCACCCTATTCCTTTCATAGCTCTGGTCAAAAGTAGTGAGCCATTTTGGATGGTCATAATACATTTAATCAATAAGGCCCAGGTGTGGTATATAACATAAACACCTGAGGTGCCTTATTTCTGTTATAAACTGGTTACCAACGTAATTAGAGCTGTAAAAATACACGTTTTGTCATACCCGTGGTATACGGTTGTCAGCCAATCAGCATTCGGGGCTTGAACCACCCTGTTTATAATAAGCTATATATTAACTGTAAGGGAGACCCCCCCCTCTTCCTCGCAGGCCGCCAAGAGTGTGGTGGAGAAAACAAGATGCTGCACACCAAGAACAGTTCCCCTGCGGAGCAGCTGGGACTGGTGATTGACTGAATTAATTTGACAATGTTTTCTATGTTTTATGATAGCTACATAATAACACTTTGAAGTCACGGACATGGAGGTCCTATTAAATTCCATTTAGTGATCTATATGTAATTCTATGGACACTGACTAATATCTATTGTGGTCGTTGAAAGGTGGGTGAGCTGCTGAAGGAGCTGTCTAACCCCAGTGAGAGGCCAGAGGAGAGGAGGGGAGCCCTGGTGGAGCTGCTGAAGATAGCCCGGGAGGACAGCCTGGCAGTGTGGGAGGAACACTTCAAAACCATGCTGCTCCTGCTGCTAGAGACTCTGTCAGACCAAGATGTAAGGACTCTGGATGAATGGATAAATGGATGGATAGAGAGAGAGGAAGAAAAACGACTTTAAAAACGGCAATCAACCAAGTTAACTCTGTTTTAGGAGCAATGCCACAATCTGATGCTTGAATCCACTGTTCTTCCTTCCACTGTCTCTGAGCATGTCGTGTCCTTTTCCCCCAACCTGCAGCACACCATTCGGGCACTGGCGCTACGAGTGCTGAAGGAGATCTTACGCAACCAGCCGGCCCGCTTCAAGAACTACGCAGAACTCACCATCATGAAGACCCTGGAGCTACACAAAGACTCCCACAAAGAGGTAGCTCTCACTGGCTCTCTCCGTCTATGAGGCTCTGCTTTAGAGGACATGCTAAGTCTACACTTCTTGAATTAACAGCTTTCAAATCTGTGATGATGTGTTAGTTTTTTTATGGAGATGATAGCTCTTGAAATAAAATTATGAAAAGACTGTTGGGATGAAGTGTAGTCTTGCCTGTGGATGTACAGTACCAGTCAAAAATTTGGACACCAACTCATTCAAGGGTTTTTATTTTTACTATTTTCTACATTGTAGAATAATAGTGAAGACATCAAAACTATGAAATAACACGTATGGAATCATGTAGTAAACAAGAAAGTGTTAAACAAATCAAATATTTTTATATTTGAGATTCTTCAAAGTAGCCACCCTTTGCCTTGATGACAGCTTTGCACACACTTGGCATTCTCTCAACCAGCTTCACGAGGAATGCTTTTCCAACCGTCTTGAAGGAGTTCCCACATATGCTGAGCACTCGTTGGCTGCTTTTCCTTCACTCTGCGGTCCAACTCATCCCAAACCATCTCAATTGGGTTACGGTCTGGTGATTGTGGAGGCCAGGTCATCTGTTGCAGCACTCCATCACTCTCCTTGGTCAAATAGCCCCTACACAGCCTGGAGGTGTGTTTTGGGTCATTGTCCTATTGAAAAACAAATGATAATCCCACTAAGCGCAAACCAGATGGGATGGCGTATCGCTGCAGAATGCTGTGGTAGCCATGCTGGTTAAGTGTGCCTTGAATTCTAAATAAATCACAGTCAGTGTCACCAGCAAAGCACACTCACACCTCCTCCATGCATCACAGTGGGAACCATAAGTGGAGATCATTCTACTCTGCGTCTCACAAAGACACGGTGGTTGGAACCTAAAATCTGAAATTTGTACTCATCAGACCAAAGGACAGAGTTCCACTGGTCTAATGTCCATTGCTCGTGTTTCTTAGGCCAAGCAAGTCTCTTCTTCGTATTGGTGTCCTTTAGTAGTGGTTTCTTTGCAGCAATTCGACCATGAAGGCCTGATTCATGCAGTCTCCTCTGAACAGTTGATGTTGAGATCTGTCTGTTACTTGAACTGTGAAGCATTTCTTTGGGCTGCAATCTTAGGTGCATTTAACTCTAATTAACTTATCCTCTGCAGCAGAGGTAACTATGGGTCTTCCTTTCCTGTGGCGGTCCTCATGAGAGACAGTTTCATCATAGCACTTTGATGGTTTTTGCGACTGCCCTATTTGGTGTTTTACCAAATAGGTCTATCTTCTGTATACCACCCCTACCTTGTCACAACACAACTGATTGGCTCAAATGCATGAAGAAGGACAGAAATTCCATAAATGAACTTTTAACAAGGCACACCTGTTAATTGAAATGCATTCCAGGTGACTACCTCAGGAAGCTGGTTGAGAGAATGCCAACCTTGCACAAAGCTGTCATCAAGGCAAAAGGTGGCTACTTTGAAGAATCTCAAACATAAAACATATTTTGATTTGTTTAACACTGTCTTGGTTACTACATGATTTCATAGTTTTGATGCCTTCAGTATTATTCTACAATGTAGAAAATAGTAAAAAATAAAGAAAAACCCTTGAATGAGTAGCCGTGTCCAAACTTTTGACTGGTACTGTACATGTACCCTTCTCTGTCAGTAAACCAAAATGATCCCATTCCATGATCAAACATTTCACCCCCCTCACTCCACCCTTCCCTCACTACCCAGGTTGTGCGGGCAGCAGAGGAGTCCGCCTCCACCCTGGCCGGCTCCATCCACCCAGAACAGTGTATCAAGGTGCTGTGTCCCATCGTCCAGACGGCTGACTACCCCATCAACCTGGCTTCCATCAAGATGCAGACCAAGGTGATCGAACGCATCACCAAGGAGTCCCTGCACCAGCTGCTGCCTGACATCATACCAGGACTACTGCAGGTAAAAAGGGCTTTATAGATCAAGTTGACTGATTGGTTAGTCCATTGGTTGATTTATTGATGTACTTACTGATTGGTTGACGTGGAATCACTTGGAATGTATCTACTTCCAATAGAAGCTCAAAATTACTCAAAATTAGGAAGGTGTTCCTAATGTTTGTCTAATATTGTTCTGATGTCTCTCTGTGTACAGGGATATGACAACACAGAGAGCAGTGTGAGGAAGGCCAGTGTGTTCTGTCTGGTGGCTGTCTACTCTGTCATTGGTGAAGAGCTGAAGCCCTACCTGGCCCAGCTCACAGGAAGCAAGGTACACTACCGTCTCATCTCAGCACCCTGTCTGGGTCGCTCTCAAATGGCACCCTATTCCCTACGTGGTGCACTAGGAAATAGGGCGCAATTTGGGATGCAGACAATGTCTTTTAATTCCCTTCTGGTTTTTTTCCAAGATCTACAGGTTGCAGAATGTTTTTCAATGTCTTGAAACGTTGTGTTAGGATGGGTTGGTTTCATTCAGCGTCTATACTATCCCACCAGATGAAGCTGCTGAACCTGTACATAAAGAGAGCCCAGACGTCCACCAGCAACAGTAGCAGCTCCTCAGACATCTCCTCATACTAATGAACATTACCCTCCAGCTCCATCCGTGTGTGTGCAGGTACATACAGTACAGGGTTGTGTTCATAGGGCACCAAACGGTGCAAAACAGACTGAAACAGGAAGGGACTGCGTGGACTACTGGTCCAAAAAGAAACACTAATTGTATTATATTTTTACCGTTTTGAAATATTTTCCATGGCGTGCCCTAATGAACGCGACCCAGATAGGGAAACAGTTGTGCCTCAATCTTTCTTTCCAGACCTCCTTGTGGTTTTAATGTATTCTAATAAAGGCTGTAGGCTGTTCCTGGTTGGGAAACCCTATGCCTGTCGCAATCAACGTTTTATTTCCCTCTGTTTTGTCGTCTTGTAAATACTTTTAATTCCACATTTTATTAAGATTTGAATGCAACACTACTTCACACCTAGTCAAATGAATGTAAAGAGCTTTGAAGGAAACCTGAGTCCTTTTTAAACCGTCTGAAAGGTTTTAATGTTGATGGAAGCCGAGTGTCGCTCTGTACACGACCGCCTCATTGCCTCTAGTGTTCCTTCTCGCAATGGACAGAGAGGCTTATTTGGAAACGTGTTTGGTTATTTGTAAAGGGGCAATTTAAAAATGGCGATTTTGATAGTAATTATTCCATAGTATTTGGCGCCTGAATAATTTGTTCTTGGTGACGATGCTATGTTTTTAAGCCTGTATTTAAAGAATACTCCTTGTAGAATTTCTCAGTTAGTGAGAATCTAAAAACGTTCATTTCCGTTAGAGGGAGAAGATCATTTGGCTGGCCAATGATTAGTACATGCAGTGAAAAGCTGTATTGAATAAGCCTCTGTAAACTGCCTATGTGTTACACCTGTGTTGACTGTGTGGTTTGGGCCCCAACAACTTGTGAAGGAATATTTTCAATTTTCACAAGGATTACAATATGTTATTATGAAAGGGGAGTTATTGGTAGAGTTGGTCGAGGTTTGAGTCTGCTGGTTTTTGTGCTTTAACATTCGGGCACGTTGTAATGAGTCAAAACTACTGGGATCTGAAGTATTCTTGCAATGTAAAACCGTAATGACGAGTCCTAGAATTTTCAAATGTGAAATATTTTTGTCTAAGAACAAAATATGGGCAATACCTATTTGTCATATAGTATAAAGACCTTGACAATCTGACATATTAGTCGATAATCTAAGGACATTGTAAGTGCCAGTGCTCAACAAAAAATCTTTACCATTTAAAGACATATGAGGCAAAAAAATAAAGAAATTGTCTTTTGAATTGAATCCAGCAATAATGAATTAGTAACATAAAATCCAACTACTTGGATGAACCTTTTTTGTCAAAGCACTGTAAATGACCATTGTAAGTTAACCGTCCTTGTTTGAAATGTATAGATGCCATTTTTTAGCTCCTATGAAATGTTACTGCTGCTTTAGAAATACTAATCATGGCGTTAAACCTAATGTATTTTACTCTCCTTATTATGAATGTTAAAGGTTACAGTTTCAGTTAGAACTAGAATTCAGAGTTTGGGTCAATTCCATTTCAATTCAATCCATTCAGAAATTTAATTTCCCTATTTTCCTCAATGCTTGTCAATGGGGATAAAAAAAATGAAATTGGAATTTCAGTTTACTTCCTGATTTGATTGAAAGGAATTGAGCCCAACCTTGTTAAAAGTCCAGATCAAGGTGGCGTGTTACTGAGAACACTATCGGGCCTTACTGTTTCTGTAGTATAGTTTCACTACATTGACTGTTAAAATGTACTGTAACAGTGCACAATGATTTATTTTTTTCTCAAATGTGAGAACTCTTAGCAATTTTATCAGCTACAGACTAGATGGAACATTGGCTATGACCAAGTCCAAAATGTTGTCAAATACAAAACACAGTATTTCTTTTGTTAGACCTGCCTGTTGCAATTGAATCAAAAATGAAACTCAAAATTAGTGTTTTGTACAGTACTTTTAATCATTGATTCACAAACTTGTTATTAAAAGAGAGTCAGAGAGAGACCTCATTTGCATGCTAGGGAACATGCAATATTATACCCAGCAACCTCAATGATTAACTAACATTCCCAACTGCGACTTTATGTTGAAGAAACGTTGCTTCTAATCTATGAATGTCTGGTCAGCTTGTATTATATCACACACACACACACACACACACACACACTATTGATATCCATTACAGCTACCAAGCTAGGGCTGATTTAACAGACCAAACATTGTATACTATACTGTAACTGTATGCTGTGTGCACACATTGGCCTGTATCAAAAACCAAACCCTATTATCCTCAAGCCATGTATCTTGAGCGTGTATTTGCTTGTGCCTTGTTTGTTTTTTTACAGTACACCTGGCAATATTAATCAATACTAATAGCTTCTGAATACTGCTTTTGAATTGTTCTTTTTGCCCACATTTTGAAATACTGTATTATATGTCATGAATTATACAGGAAATGTGTTGCGTTGAAGACCAAGGTTATTTCCCAAGTTGCACCCTATTCCCTAGCTAGTGCCCTACATCTGACCAGTCTTATGGGACTCTGTCAAAAGTAGTGTCCTATATAGGGCATAAAGTTCCATTTGGGATGCATCCCAAGGCTGCTGTAAATAAAGCCAATAGTTTAATGGCAGTATTTTCCACAGATGTAACTACTCCACAGCTGTTCTATTCCTTGTGAACCACTTACAATGCATGCTTCTTTTGTTTCGCTTCAGTCATTGTTTTATCCCTCCCGTACCTATATTTATATGCAGTCTGTTATATTTTCTGTGTATTATGACAGCTGTACATATTTCATGTTTTGTTCACTTCTTTCTCACGTGATAGAATTAGTAGAAATTTAAACTTGAAATAAACCAACTTCAGTCCCTGTCCGAAGCATGTAATCACATGTGTTGTATATTTGAAGTATAAATTGAGAGCAGACATACAGTATCTTCTCGAGAATGTGGGAGGAAACATCTCCTGCAGGACATGGGAATAGCAGCAGATGGCGCTCTTTGCATTTTCTTGAGAGGAAAAAAGCATCCTCTGTGTATTTAATATATATTTTGGAAATCATTTTAGCAGCAAAAGTAGGCTACCACGTTACCCGCCCTCTCTGCTTCTCACCGCTTTCCTTCCGTTGAAAATGAATGGGAAGCGGTGTTTCACCGCGCGGCACCGCGTGCCATTGTACACGGGGCATTTAGAGGAGGCAAACTGAAAGTGGAATTGAGCAGTTATTAGTTGTCCTGCTCCTCTTATGGGCTCACAGGTGCACTGTAGCCTTCCCTACTCAGGGGTAGGATAGAGGGCACAGGCCATTACGCTTAGGATGTGGTGAATCGGCAGACCACAGACACTCATTTGTCACTGCAGCACCCTTGGCTTGTGTGCGTTCTCCAGTCATCTGAAGGCTCCCCAATAAAGAGTGGAAAAACACTATTACTACCTGCATCATTAGTGATCAAAAAGAAAGTGTTAGTAGGCTGGCCAGCTTTGAAGCGGATTCCCTCTAACAAACAATACAATCAGCGGCATATGATTCAATTAACATTGGGGCAAATGTGTCACCGCTGAGACATCCAGGTTTACAAGCTTTAACTAGGCATTAATCTTTGAACTCTTCTGGATCACCCAAGACTCCAAAAAGGTCCTTTTCATTTAGAGATGAAAGCTGAAGGAGAAACAGTGCAGTAGCTGCAGTGAGCGGCCTGTCAAGCAGCTACCTAGTCTCCACCGTCCTTAATACCCTAAAACAGTCTCATTAAGGCAGGTATCTCTCTGCGGTGGCCGTGTCTCGTCTCCGACACGCCACCACCAAGGTCTGCTCAATTCAGCTCTATTAGTATTCACACGCTGTTGAAAATGTATTCTACTAAAGCCCCCTCCATTTCCACTGCCCCGGCCAACCCCCTTCTGTTTAAAGATCTTTATGGTGTGTGATTAGCACACATTTCCCCAAGCAGGCAGGGGAGTGGCGGCTGGGTCGGGAGGTCGCCATAATGAAAGAAAACAACTTCATTGTGAGATGACTAGGCCATAAATCATCGGCCATTTTCTATAAATCACGGCAGATGGCAGGGAGCGGTGTGGGGACTCATGGGAGCTCGTATGCCCCTGTGCATGATGGGAATGGTGGTAGCATTACCGCGGCAGCAGACGCTGGCAGACTAAGAGGTCAGTGAGGAGAGGAAGACAGTGAGGCAGAGCAGGCAGTGGGGGAGAGAGGAGAGGTTTTCTTCTTGTAGCCCATGTTGTGTGTGTGTGTGTGTGTGTGTGTGTGTGTGTGTGACCTCACTTCCGTA
This sequence comes from Oncorhynchus clarkii lewisi, assembly GCF_045791955.1. Classification (NCBI taxonomy): domain Eukaryota; kingdom Metazoa; phylum Chordata; class Actinopteri; order Salmoniformes; family Salmonidae; genus Oncorhynchus; species Oncorhynchus clarkii. Next base: position 21,167,997 of record NC_092153.1, read on the forward strand.
CCTGCCTGATGAGAGGCAGCAGGACCCCGGAGGTCTCGGTAACAGCACCTCTCCAGGCTGCCCTCCGTTTAAGGTGTCTAATCTGCCTGTTTAATATGGAAGGGCCCTCATCAGGCCCCTGGCTTAGTCCCCCAGCGGTAGAGAGCAGAGCAGCACCAGTGTCAAACTGACACCTAGATGTCTGCTGATCTGGGAATCCAGGAGGTGAATTTCTCTGTTTTATTATACAGGATGATAAGAAACTGGAACAAAGTAGGATTCAGGGATTGATGTGATATTCAGTGTTTTAAGCAGTCTGAACACACCACGTTTCAAGTCCTTTCAAGCCAGCAGAGAGCCACTTCTAGTTAAAAGGATGTTCTGCAGAAAATAATTCAATCTGACATTATTTTTAAAAAACGAGAACACCTTACAAACAGTCTAATTCAACGCCTGTTGTGATTTGTATCCCTTCTGAAGATGTCTGATTTGAAAGTTTGGACACAACTACTCATTCACGGGTTTTTCTTTATTTTTACTTTTTTCTACATTGTAGAATAATACTGAAGACATCAAAACTATGACATTACACATATGGAATCATGTAGTAACCAAAAAAGTGTTAAACAAATCAAAATAATTTTATAGTTGAGATTCTTCAAAGTAGCCACCCTTAGCCTTGATGACAGCTTGGCACACTCTTGTAAAAAGAGTACTGTATATGTTTTTAAAGTAGTAATTTAATTACACTGTAATTAAACTATAATCATTCTACACACTGTATGTACAGTATGGTAAAGATCTTAAAGGTGTTCTGTCAAATTGGTTGAGTTAAAACTGTTCCATGTGTGTCCACTAGGGAGCGCTTACGGGCTGCTAAATTGAGCTAGACACTTCAACCTGTTGAACATGCATTCTACAATGGATCAACACCATTTCATATGTAGGCTATATAATATAATGTTTTTGTTATTCTGTCTTTATAATGTTCTCTCAACTTACAGTAAGCACTTCAAAGTAGATATATGTTATCATTTAGGATGTATATATTCATATAAAAAATAATTTGTTTTGTATTTTTCATGTAGAAAACATTTTATTTAAAAAAATTGGTAAAGCTGCCAAAATGTATTTTTGTGAAGCAGCAGAACTCTCTCGCTCTCTCTCTCTCGGAGGCAGCACATTATTTTCCTGCTCAGCTCACAGGCTAATTGATCTCCCTCCGTATTGTAGCCTTCTCTCTGCGCCATGGGTCGGGGCCAGCAGCACAATGCAAGGCTGTGATTATGGTTTGATTTAACAGCATAATACAAGATGGCTTCCTCTGAGAGAGGGGATTTATGGGCCTGTCTTGGCAGTGGGCCCGCCATTTCTCAGATCTGCTTTTTACTCTGGTGACCCCTCTGACCTAGGGGTCATTAGAACCCCCAGAGTCTCTCCGATTGGCTGGACGGTGGATTCTGGAACGCTTGTTCTCCATCAAACACTGTAGTTACCATAGCCGCAGCCCGGCAAATCCTATAGACATCTGGTTGAAATTGCCACTTGTGATAATTGTGTTTTGTTTTTTGTTTGTTTTTCACCTCAGTGCTGAGGCTACTGAATATTCATGAAGGTGATATGAGGGGAAGGAGAATCACATTTTGTTTCAACAATCCTCTGAATGAATGCAAACACAACTCCTTCCGATGACATCGACATCTGTGGTAAAAATAGAAAAGGCCATTTTGTTTCATTTAGTTTGTAGAATTTCTTAGCTCTCTAAGGCGATGTGTATGACTTGATGCTAGTTAAAGTCTAAATTCTCATGTATTATACATAGAGTACAACACATACTATTCTGATCTTCAAGAGAATATCTAAAAAGAAGCACATCAATACACCCCCCCCCCCCCCCCCCAAAAAAAAACAGCAATATTATTTTGTCTCACTAAAGTATCTCCGTTAGTTGATGGATGTCAACAGTGTATTCATTTCAGGATATTGTTTAACTTCAACCTCAGTCCTAATTTAGATATAGGTTTTAAAGTTCCTCAGCCAAAAGACGGAGAAGGAGAAGAAAAAACAGTGTTCCTCCTTAGTGTGAATTGGTGCATGTGGGGAATTCTCCACATTCATCTATTCCTCTGGTACATCACACTTAAAAGTGGAGCCCCATTAGCCTCTTCTCTTATTTTCCTACTCCTTTTTTTTTTTTGCCTTCTTCTTTTTAGTCCAGCTGGCTCTCCATCAGAGGCTCCGTTTCCCTTGGAGACCCCTCGGTTCAAACACTTAGTAAAAACAGGACAACTGAACTGACTGAGGCAAATGTTTCCAAGTCCTTGGCTGCTTGGCCGTCTAATGAACATTGCTCTGCTCAGGGGGTTTAAGGGGCTTGTTCCAGTGGAACGTCTGCGGTTCGGGTCACTCTAGTCGGTGATATTGGACAGATGGAGGGTCAGATGAATGGTCAGTGTCTAGCTTTGGTATGATGATACTGCTGTATATATTTATCGAAAGAGACAACCGTAGGAAAGTATGTGCTTACAGAGAATTGTGCATATTGTAAATACAGTTGGAGTCGGAAGTTTAGGTACATCTTAGCCAAATACATTTAAACTCATTTTTTTTCTCACAATTCCTGACATTTAATCCTAGTAAAAATGCCCTGTCTTAGGTAAGTTAGTATCACCACTTTATTTTAGGAATGTGAAATGTCAGAATAATAGTAGAGAATTATTTATTTCAGATTCCCAGTGGGTCAGAAGTTTACATACACTCAATTAGTATTTGGACTCCAATACCTTGACTTTGTTGTCCTTATGCCATTTTGCCACAACTTTGGAAGTATGCTTGGGGTCATTGTCCATTTGGAAGACCCATTTGTGATCAAGCTTTAACTTCCTGACTGATGTCTTGAGATGTTGCTTCAAAATATCCACATCATTTTCCTTCCCCATGAAGCCATCTATTTTGTGAAGTGCACCAGTTCCTCCTGCAGCAAAGCCCCCCCTATTGTTTGTACAGATGGACGTGGTACCTTCAAGCATTTGGAAATTGCACCCAAGGATGAAACAGACTTGTGGAGGTCTACAATGTTTTTTCTGAGGTCTTGGCTGATTTCTTTTGATTTTCTCATGATGTCAATGCAAAGAGGCACTGAGTTTGAAGGTAGGCCTTGAAATACATCCACAGGTACACCTCCAATTGACTGAAATTATGTCAATTAGCCTATCAGAAGCTTCTAAAGCCATGACAAAGTTCTGACCCACTGGAATTGTGATACAGTGAAATAATCTGTCTGTTAACAATTGTTGGAAAAATTACTTAAAGTAGATGTCCTAACTGACTTGCCTAATCTATAGTTTGTTAACAAGAAATTTGTGGAGTGGTTGAAAAATTACTTTTAATGACTCCAACCTAAGTGTATGTAAACTTCCGACTTCAACTGTATATACTAAATCGGTATAAAATGAGTACAGCAGTGGAGGCTTCTGAGGGGAGGACGGCTCATAATAATTGCTGGAATGGAGTCAATGGACTAACACCAACAAACCAATGGAGTATAGATATCAGGACACTTTATGCTGTTGAGAATACTATGTTGAATACATCCTACTGTGCACATGGCTTAATCAACGTTGTTTCCACGTCATTTCAATGAAATAACGTTGAACCAACATGGAATATACGTTGAATTGACGGCTGTGCCCAGTGGGATTGAAGCAAAGTTCAGGCCATCTTTCTCAAGGTTAGTAATGAGTCCTTATGATAGTGACCATCATCATATGGGATGTAAGACAATAACTCTCTGGAGGCCAAGGACAACGGGTGCTCTTGAAGGTGGACTCGTCCTAACAAACCAGAGAGGCGCGGGGGCCCTAGATAGCTGTCAAGTCCCCCAACACCCCAACCAGACATTAATGCAAATTATGGGCTGATTATTTAACTTTAGAGGCTTGATCTGTCCTTTTTATTACAATTATCATCAGTCGGGGGGCTGCGTTCCGTCATCACAAAATAAACATCATCGATCATCCTTGTGGTGATTAGCCGGTGACAGGCATCGGGCTCTGGCTGCTTTGCATAACTGGGTTCTAATGCCGGGCAGTCCGGATGAGGGGCGAGGGGTGGAGAGAGCGAAAGAAGGACTATTTTTCATAGCCACGATTTTAGATATTGTCTGTCTGCAGAGGCCTTCTGTGAGGTTATTACGGTGCTGATAATCAGACAGGAGAAAAAGGGAGTGGATTTTCTTTGGCGAGAGAGGCGATGTGGTGAGAGGATAGGAGAGCAGAGGAAAGGAAAAGGGGTTAAGAGAGGAACGGAGAGGAGAGGGGGAGAGGAGGCCAGCTCGCTCTCTGTAAGCAGCGTTACATCACCATGTCCTCTTGCCCAACTCCAGCCCTGCTTTCCCAGCCAAAGCATGCTCTGCTCAGCCGCTGTAGCCCTGTTAAGTCCTTCCAGCAAGGCTAGAAGGAGCCACACAACATGCCTGGTGCCTCAGCCAAGTTACTTTACATCAGGCTGTCTAATTGCTGTGGAAAATGATGTTGCATTTTCCTGCTTATTGAAAAGGCGTGTTAATAGCCACAGTGATTTATAAACTGAGAATGACTGTACGTTTTCTTCAAAAAAAAAAGAGGAAAACAATCATGTTTTGGAGCCTTTTTTACTTGGTAGATTTTTGGCAGGCGTGAATTATTTTCTCGCTAGGAAAACCATTAGCATGTGTTACTGTGGAGTTATTGCATCAGTCTGTAAACCCATGATATCAGTAGCCTAGTCACTGTTAAATCCTTTTCACAAATAAGATCATTTTCTACATGGAGACATAAACTGTATCTATTTTCAATGGCTACAATAGTTTAAACTCTACTTTAAACAGTATAGTCTTTGCCACTGGAGGAGCACAATCCCATCGTCAACAGGGACATGTACTTTCACCCTATGTAAGCCAACACAGGGCTCCTTTGTTATTTTGGGCCTTAGCTACAGTACACTTTTGTTTTGAAATTCTGGGTTGAAATGAACTTCCTTTCAGGGGAACCTGTCTTCTCAGACCGCAACGGAATGCAATCTTCAAACCAGCTCTTCTTTGTGAAAATGTAGAAATATATTATTCATGTTTGAACCAAACCACCATTGTTGACCTTGTGTGGCATGCAGATCAAAGAGGGATGGTTCCTGTTTGGGTCTTTGCTCTCTGAGGGAACACGTCAAGAGTTTTGGGAAGGTTTGCTCCGTTACGGGGTAAGTGGGTATGTTCTGGGAGAGATTGTCTTGACAGCTTCATGGTTAAGATATTCTGTGTCTCAACTGCATTCCCAGTCAAACCTTTATTTCACCTTCTCAAGCCAGCACTAGATGTAGAAAACAATGTACTCCACAGACTTATATTGTATGGCAGATGTAGGTTTTATGAAACTGATTCTATTGAGGCCTTATGAAACATCCCTTTCAGTATAGATTTGTTCGTGACAAAGTAAGAAACATTCAAACAAATACATGGAAAAGGTGTCCAAGTACACAGAAGTCAAATCCTCTGTCCTGATTGGAAGAATCTCAAATTAAATAGATTTTGTATCAGTTCTGCTCATTGAAATAGTTCCGTAGTAACCGTCTCAGGGTCTTGTTACTACTGTGTCCTTGCTCATCACAGTCCAGGGACAATCACACCATCAAGGGCATTAGCCCTTCCCTGCCAGTGATACAACACTACCACCATCCTGGCCGTATAAACATCACCATCCACCGTTAGTCTGTCCCAGAGAGGGTGGTAAAAACACTGGATACCCTTTTAGTTGAATGCTGAACCTGACAATAACAGCAAAACCTCCGCTTTAAGCACTTGAAAGGTGTTCATCCTTTTAGGTGGGAAAACATCTCTGGCATGAGGGATCGCTTGACATCCTGGGTAGTGCAGGGAGAGAGAGTGTGACCACGGTCAAAGCACCTCTAGCATCTCTAGCCCAGTCCCACTGCAGTGATTCTCAGTAGTGATCAGCTGTTGGACTCTAATATCCAGGCCCTTAGTAGCATTTCAGGAAAGTTCCAGGCTGAGACAGCGAGGGAGGGATGGGATTGATGGAGCGTGTTAAAACTCTGCAGATAGCGGGGTCTATGAGAGTCAGGAAGCCAGGGTAGTGGCAGCAGCAGAGGGGGGTCAGGAATGCCACCTTGCTGTTCACAGGACTTCCAGGTCTCCCCTCTCTGGGGCTTCAGGAAGCACTCATTAAAAAAAACCTAGCCTGACTTCAGGTTCACCACACTGCCCCCTCCATCCTCTCCTCTCCTCTCGATTTTGTACAAATACTAAATTGGACATTCCGTCATCCACATCAATAAATGACTATGAATCAAAATACCACTGATACCTATTTTTGTGTATACACTTTCAAGGTAATGAGCATCACAATTGTTTTCCAAACACCTTATTGTGTGGTATTTCTCTCATAAACAATAAATATTACAAAGTCCCTTAAACAGATGGTAGGCTATTGAAAGACAGATGCTATTTTGCATAGCAACACATCATGAATATGTATGTTATATTAGTTAATGACACTGATGGCCTCGCAACCGATTGGATAAGCCTTCTCAACTGTTTTTGAAATACTAGCATACATATCCAGGATTATACTGATATACATTATTTAAAATTGTACTGTGATGTTTGTGCGGCAATATTTTGATCAAATTTGCTGTGATGTTTTTTCTTTGTCAAAATTAAACCCAACACTGCTTTTGTTGGGAAAGTTTATTGTCATATTCTATCTCATTTGATTTATAAGAATCAATGAATACTTCTTGGTTTAAAAATGTTCAAAACTGAAATACTTCTTTCCTTTCCATTGCATGTTCTCATTTCCATCGTGTGATTAACACGGACAACAACGCCCCCCTGCATCTTTTAACACTTTCTCCCCACCCCTATTGTCTGGGATTTAGGATGAATAGGTCCCCCAAAACCACTGCATTTAAGCTGCAGAGCAGAGAGAAGAGAAAGCCTCCACTCCTTCTTGACAGACTGTTGTGTAAGTAGGTGGGTCCCAGGTGAAAGAGCCTGTTTTTGGGCTGTGGATGTGGGACCAAGCTGGACACTGTCGGGCCTCTGCTTGACGCAAAGACAATTTTACCCTCTAATAACCCGTCCTTTCTTGCCTTCGTGAACTACTCGCCACGATTTTAAAAGCCTATTTCTTCCACCAGTCATATTTTCTTTCAAATCCATGAAGTGGGGTTAAAAAGTACACCCTGCCGGAGAAATGCACTTCTATTGGGACGCAGGGTTGGTGTTTCTGTGTGTTGAGGAGAAGGTGGACCTTCTGCATGAGGGTGCCTACTGCTTAGCCTCCTCTGCTTGAATAGGGGTCTGGTCTGCCACCAGAGTTCTGCTGAGCTGCTCAGAGCATCACAACTGGGACTTGGTTTTGTTGAACCTGCATCTGGAATCCATTTTCAGTAAATCTTTCAACTTTAAACCACGCCATCTGATTTGACATTCCCCACAAAGCTTTACAACATGACTGCGTGACAGAGGTGCTCACCAGTGGTGGGGGAAAGTACCCAATTGTCATACTTGAGTAAAAGTAAAGATATCTTCATAGAAAATGACTCAAGTAAAAGTGAAAGTCATCCAGAGAAATACTATTTGAGTAAAAGTATTTGGTTTTAAGGTTACTTAAGTATCAAAAGTAAATGTAATTGCTAAAATATAGTTAGGTATCAAAAATAAAAGTGTAAATAATTTCAAATGGCTAATTATAAGCAAATCAGACAGCACATTTAAAAAAATTAATATTTTTTTATATATGGAAAGCCACGGGCACACTACAACACGCAGACATCATTTATAAACAAAGCATTTGTGTTTAGTGAGTCCTCCAGATCAGAGGCAGTAGGGATGAGCAGAGATGTTCTCTTGATAAGTGTGCGAATTGGACCATTTTCTTGTCCTGCTAAGCATTGAAAATGTAACGAGTACTTTTGGGTGTCAGGGAAAATGTATGGAGTAAAAAGTACATCGTTTTTTTAGGAATATAGTGGAGTAAAAGTAAAAGTAGTCCTAAATATAAAGTACAGATACCTAAAAAAAAAAAGACTTATGTGGTACTTTAAAGTACACACCCACGCACAAACACACACACACACACACACACACACGGTCGTACAGTATTGGTAGATACACACATTCAAACACGTATAAAATACAAGTTTGCAGCTATTTAAATCCATGAACTTGGCCATTTTATAAGACTTTATCATGAGTAAGACACCAGATTTTGAAGTGAGTGACTCCCTCTCCCTCACTAACTCAGCCAGTGGGTGTCTTTCTTTCCCACTCCACTCTGACCTTTCAGCAGAGGTAGATTATGCAGGGAGCGTTGTTAATATTCACCAGGTACAGAGACATGGCCCTTGACGTCCTACTCTTCCTAGTCATTCTCCTCCTATTGGCTGTTTGGTGGTCCTATTGTAATGAGCGGATCAGAAGTCAGGAAGTCAGTAGGACATCACCATGAGTTATTAATATATTATTAATTCTCCTTATAAACCACCTCAGAAGGGTTTATGACTCCCAGGTTGCTGCACCGTTCACCTCAGTGCTGCAGGAGAATAATATTCAAGGAGATCTTTCTCTCTCTTTGGACCTTCTAAAACATGGATCATCAACTAGATTCAGCCGAGGGACAATTTTTTTCTTGAGGGGGAGGGTCAGGGGGCAGGAACTCCATTTATCATATTTTATCATATTTGACTAAAACATAATAATTTCAAACCTTGCTTACATTTGTTTACGAGCACATACATGTACAGTTGAAGTCAGAAGTTTACATGCACTTAGGTTGGAGTCATTAAAACTCCTTTTACAACAACTCCACAAATTCCTTGTTAACAAACTATAGTTTTGGCAAGTTGGTTAGGACATCTACTTTGTGCATGACAAAGGTCATTTTTCCAACAATTGTTTACAGACAGATTATTTAACTTATAATTCACTGTATGACAATTCCAGTGGGTCAGAAGTTTACATACACTAAGTTGACTGTGCCTTTAAACAGCTTGGAAAATTCCAGTAATATATGTCATGTCTTTAGAAGCTTCTGATCGGCTAACACAGAACCCAAACCGGCTACGCGCGTGTAGCATCGTGCAGAAATGTATTTTGTCCCCCCACACCAAACGCCATCACGATCACGACAGGCAGGTTCAAATATCAAAACAAACTCTGAACTAATTATATTAATTTGGGGACAGGTCGAAAAGCACTAAACATTTATGGCAATTTATGGCAATCTAGCTAATTTATGGCAATCTAGCTAATTTGTCCTATTTAGCTAGCTTGCAGTTGCTGGGATACTGGGATATAAACATTGAGTTGTTATTTTACCTGAAATGCCAAAGGTCCTCTACTCCACCAATTAATCCTTAATCCTTAATTTCTTCTCTTGACTTTATATTGCGATTGTCAACTTTCATAAATTAGGTGCATTACCGCCACCGACCTATTTTGTCTTTCAGTCACCCACGTGGGTATAACCAATGAGGAGATGGCACATGGGTACCAGCTTCTATAAACCAATAAGGAGATGGGAGAGGCAGGACTTGCAGCGCGATCTGCGTCAGAAATAGAACTGACTTCTATTTTTGCCCTTGGCAACTCAGACGCTCGCGAGCAGTGTGGGTGCAATAATTGAATAATATAGATTTCAAAATGTATTTTGCCATGCTTGCGCACGCAATGCGAGCGGTTTAGTCAGCCTGTAATTGACATAATTTGAGTCAATTGGAGGTGTACCTGTGGATGTATTTCAAGGCCTACCTTCAAACTCAGTGCCTCAGGAATTAGATGTGTTCTGTCTCCTGGAGATGAATGTACTTTGGTGCGAAAAGTGCAAATTAATCCCAGAACAACAGCAAAGGACCTTGTGAAGATGCTGGAGGAAACAGGTACAAAAGTATCTATATCCACAGTAAAACAAGAAGCCACTGCTCCAAAACCGCCATAAAAAAAGACAGACTATGGTTTGCAACTGCACATGGGGACAAAGATCGTACTTTTTGTAAAAATGTCCTCTGGTCTGATGAAACAAAAATAGAACTGTTTGGCCATAATGACCATCGTTATGTTTGGAGGAAACAAGCCGAAGAACACCATCCAAACCGTGAAGCACGGGGGTGGCAGCATCATGTTTTGGGGGTGCTTTGCTGCAGGACGGACTGGTGCACTTCACAAAATAGATGGCATCATGAGGCAGGAAAATTATGTGGCTATATTGAGGCAACATCTCAAGACATCAGACAGGACGTTAAAGCTTGGTCGTAAATGGGTCTTCCCTAAGGGTCTGACCCTAAGCATACTTCCAAAGTTATGGCAAAATGGCTTAAGGACAACAAAGTCAAGGGATTGGAGTGGTCATCGCAAAGCCCTGACCTCAATCCTATAGACAATTTGTGGGCAGAACTTAAAAAGTGTGTGGGAGCAAGGAGGCCTACAAACCTGACTCAGGTACACCAGCTCTGTCAGGAGGAATGGGTCAAAATTCACCCAAATTATTGTGGGAAGCTTGTGGAAGGCTACCCAAAACGTTTGACCCAAGTTAAACAATTGAAAGGCAATGCTACCAAATACTAATTTAGTGTATGTCAACTTCTTGTTATGCTATGCTTGGTGAATACTTTTGAACATATTTCCCCAAAAATTTAAATCACTTGGAGTGGATTTGCTGGTGTTTTTACAGTCTTATGTCTAACAATAAAACATAAAAACTTTTTTGTTATTGCGCAGAAAACATTTGGCCAGTTGGGGAACCTTGTTTAACCATCATTGAGATCATATAATGACCAGCAGACATGGTGTCACTCAAAGCCAATGCTAGTTGTTGGGTTGAATGGTGTCTCTGACCGATGGAGAATTCTGATTAAATGAATGATTGCAATGTCGCTGGTCCAATGAGCACCGGATCCACCCTGTCAGTTAAAGAAAATCTACTTTGTCACAAAGGAGATGGTGAAGGAGACTGCATGTCCTCTAACCCCCCCCCCCCCCCTCCCTTACACTCCCTTGTGCTGCTTATCAAACACCACATTACACCATTCAAGCCCCAGCCGTGCATTATCACACATATTATTACATATTACATGCTAACAAGGCCGAATCGTCCCCACAAATATCCCCGCAGTTTTAGTTCCTGCTTGTGATGTCATCCTTGACGGATCATGCACGGAAATCCCTGATAGGGCATTCATTTTTATTAAAATAATATCATGTACGTTTCTCTGAATTCTAGCCGGGCCTCTTTGCCACTGAAATACAACGTTCATTTATGAATCAATTTGAGTTCCCATGCGGCCAGTCAAACAGAGAGCAACACTGTCGTCGTGTAGACTGGCTGCCCATATATAAAATGTGCTGGTCCATCTGAGCAGCCTTGGGACAATCACATTTCAAACACAATAATTTCCCTAATAAGGACCAGCCCAGGCACTGCTACATCCTATATGCAGGGAAAACCATCATCTCCCCCCTCTCCTCCTCCTCATCGGGGGTGCTTGTGCTGACAACTTTGCGGTTGCTCGCTCGATCTCTCTCTCTCTTTCTGACAGAAGCCCGTGACACCACTTTGGGAGAGGAGAGCTTTGGTATTGTGCTATATCTAATTAACAACATCCAGGAGATGTAGGAGAGGCACTTCAAGTGTGTTGGCCCGGGTGTGTCTCATGCAGCAAATGCTCTTCACTCTGAAAGTTAAATGAGAGCGAGCACCAGTAGAGTGGAGCGGTGGGGGGGGGCTGGCTGCCCCTCTTGGAAGCTCTCACGGGGGCCTGGTGAGAACGGAGAGACCCTCAGATCTCCGGCAGATCACTAACAGACATGTGTAGGCCCCTCCGCAGGGGGAAGTGTGTGTGTGTGTGTGTGTGTGTGTGTGTGTGTGTGTGTGTGTGTGTGTGTGTGTGTGTGTGTGTGTGTGTGTGTGTGTGTGTGTGTGTGTGTGTGTGTGTGTGTGTGTGTGTTGAGGCTGATCTGATGCACCACCGTGGATGGTGATGTTCTGACTAGGGGACAGAGGATGAAAGCCTTCTCTGATGAAGGTCTAGGGTGCTGCAGAAGACAAACTAGGTGTTCAGAATTTTTATCAGGCAGGGCTGGTTTAGGAAACTGTCACAGCACAATTTTACTGAGGTTAAAATGACAAATCATTACATACATAATCTTTTGCAATGCTTCATTTGTTGAATAATCAAATGCAATTGTTGTTCTATTCAATGACCCAAAGATGGTTGTTTTAGACCCCATGCTGAGCGATGTAAGGACTTACTCCTGTGTGGTAATTAGGGGGGCCTGCCTGCCTGCTGCCTGTAATCGAGCCAGCCTGGATCTGCCTGCTTGGTTAATTGATTGATTTTCCAGCATGGTGCTTGCAGCTCTTTGCCCTGCTCTCATTGCTCATCCAATCAGTCAAGGGCCTGTTCCAGAGGACAGCAGCGCTATATTAAAGCATCATTAGTACTGTGCTCTTCTCCTGGGCCTGTGCCTCAGTACACTGCTCTAGCACTAGTCCCATGTCCCACAGGTTTGACTGGATGGAGATGATGTATCTCAGTTGTCTGTGGATGTTGCCAGTGTATCATTTGAGTTGTTCCAGGTCCAGTGGTCAGCAGCGGTGGAGACCATTCCAGACCAGTAACAGTGTTAGTCAGCATGTAGCTGCCCCGCTATGCCGTGTGCCAGACTGTCTGTGGCTGATGTTTGTGGGCAGCTGTATGGAGAGTCGTGTGTGTGTGTGTTCTGAATACCTTGTCACTCACAAGGAGACCCTGTAAATCACATTCCTCTCCCCTTGGGGAGTGAAGAATGCAGGACATGCTGTAAAACGCATACTTCGAAAGCCCTTTTAATTCACAACAGACGTGTCTGCTTTACTGCAGGGTTTAGAGGGACATGCTTTCCTTTGAGGGCCGAACCGGGATGTTGAACCGGGATGTTGAACCGGGATGTGGACATGAAGCTAGGGTTAAACCAGGATGTGGACATGAGGCTAGGGTTAGGGTTGAGCCAAGATGTGGACATGAAGCTAGGGTTAGGGTTGAACCAGGATGTGGACATGAAGCTAGGGTTAGGGTTGAACCAGGATGTGGACATGAAGCTAGGGTTAGGGTTGAACTGGGATGTGGACATGAAGCTAGGGTTAGGGTTGAACTGGGATGTGGACATGAAGCTAGGGTTAGGGTTGAACTGGGATGTGGACATGAAGCTAGGGTTAGGGATGCTAGGATTGAGGTTAAGGCTGTAATAAACCTGGGTTCTTTTAAAACATCTCCAGATTTCTAAGGACCAAAGGTTTTTTCCCCTCAATGTCTACCCAATATAGATGATGTGTTTGTAGTCTATGCATACTGCACAAGTCAGTACATCTCCCTATTATCATACTATTAGATCTACCAATACATTGAGGTGTTGCTAATTTATGACTTGAGTCTCACTAACCCCTTTACTGATACAACTTCATATCCTCGGGCTATTTTCTCGCTTTCATTTCTGAGAGAATAAGGAATTCCTGTGGCAAAAGCTCTCAAAAACCTCAGATCAAACGTATTCTCGGCTGAATTAGCTGTCAGAATAAAATCATTTGTTCCTCAGCGCCTACACTCTGCTTGACACTTTGTCCCTCCCTGGACCTCATTCTCGCTCTTTCTCTCTCTCTCTCCAACTGGTGTGTGTTTTATGTGGTTTCAACAGGCATTTCCTTTGGGCTAATCTGACAATGCTAATGTTGGACTACACACAGGCTAACTTTTTAAACTGCTCTGTATGCGCTCTGCGCTTTTACAAGTGTGTCCTTTCTCATCGGTTTCTAGAGTGAAACTAGTATTGTGTCCATGCCAACATTACAAGCAGGGGCAAGACAGGGTCAGAAGAGCCTATTTCAAAGCCTCCATAATCACCTTGAAAGATAGCCGGTGTCTTATAAATGTCTGATATGATAGGATACGGTGTGGAGGGGAAGAAATGCTTTGTTGGCAGCAAGGAGGGAGAGAACTTGTGTGGCTTCAAAGAAGACAGTTTTTCTCCTGAATTATTTAAGCAATCAACACTCATATACTTCTAAGATTAAAGGAGAGGTTAACAAAGAAGAGTTCATCTCTCTGATGTACCGGCTACTGTGTATTGTGTCGACTGTCTCCATGTTCAGTTTTGAACCAAGGAGTGGGAAATACAACAACGTACCATTTATATTGTGGCGGGGATTTCTGTACTTTACTTTTCTAGTAAAGTGTAACATGAATTTACAGGCCAATTTGAATTAAAATCGGCCTGGTACTGTATATGAGAGAGCTAAAACAATGCAACCTAATTTCAAACATGTCATATTCCACGAGAAAAAACACCCATGGTTTGAAATAACTCACCAGACAGCAATTCTGTAAAAAAAACAAAAACAATATTGTATTTCATAAAAATGTACAAAATATATATACATATCCAACACAACAGAGTTGCATGGAAGTATACAAAAAAACGTTGATTCCTAATACTCTATGATATCTTATTATCCTCGTCATCATCAAGGACTGGAGAAAAAGTCATTTGACACGAAAAAAGGAGGATCCTTTTTCCCTTTTCGATTTTTCCTAATTCATCACCAAGCGTTAATGGCAATGTTATCACCCCCAGAATACGTATCATATCAAGTATTTGCATATTCTTTTGAAATTGTTGCTTAATTCCAGTCACAACTTGTCCCCGACACTGAGACGTCACTGTTCATCTCAATAGTCCAACTCAACCAAACAGACAAATAAGACAATGGCTCATATTGAAGACACTGTATGGAAGTAGACCTGACATGACTAAATAGATTGGAAAAAGATTTCTTCTGACTCTATTGAATTATTTAATCATTTTTCTCCCATATTTTTTTTTTTTTTTTTTTTTTTTTTTTTAGCAATTTCACTGACAGAATATTTTTTAATGAGTTTCAAATAAGATCTGAAAGAAAGAATCAAATCATTTTAGATCAAGTCATTTACACTATTTACATATATACGTGTGTCTTTAAGATCGAAAAATCCCAAATCCGTATCATACAGAAGGACTTGGTTGCGTTTCAACGTGAACTGTGTCATATGCTCGTCTTGCATATTCTGCGGCATAGCCAGGCACTTGGTAAACTTGTTTTACTGCAGAACTGCACACTATCTCATGTACAACATTAACAGAATTGTGCTGTGGATTACATTATACTTACTTACTCATCTAAGGCAAAATATGGCTTCTCAATAGATATGAAATCGCCATATTAGCTTCATAACGATACTGTACAGGATAATACAATAAGTAGCACAAACATAGTGGTGTTTTAGCATGAAGTCTTCAGAATCTCATAGGTTCCTTAGTCTCTGGTGGTCGTCAAACTTCTCCAATGAGGTGCTTAGTGTTCAATCACATGGTCAGGAGGACCTCTGCAACAATGTTAACTAGTAGGTCCCCCTCTTGTCATTCACACAGTCAGTTTAAACTCTTGGTGGTAGATATACTATCGTTCATAGAGCTTGGGTCACAATAGGTCATTTCTTTTAACACACGTCCTGGGCCAAATACACCAAGGTAGGTACCCTGGTTTTACCTCTGTCTGCCTTCAGTGTATTTGGGATCGTCCTTATGACATCATGTTGAGGAACTTGTTCTCTTCTGCAAGCGCGGTGAGCAGGGAGCTCATATCGCCGATGGCCATGTTGCTTCCCCCTGCAGAGAGCGGCAGGGAGGGCAGGGTGACAGAGTTCTGGGGGGTGGTGAGTCTGGAGGAGGTCTGGGACAGACTCTGGAGGATACTGGGGCTGATGGTGCCTGACATCAGGCTGGAGTGGTCCCCGTCATCCAGCATGGTGTCAAAGTCAATCTGGGGATCCTCTGCCCCTGTCCCATTGGACGAGTCCACCGTACTGGAGACCTGGTTGCTTACTCCCGGTGAGGTCATGGCGGTCTCAGTGCTGTCTGAGGGACATTGAAGGACGTCCACTACTGATGATGCCATCATCTGCATGTTGACGTTTCCGTTTGGCTCAAACACGTGAATCTGTCCTGTGTATAACATAACATTGCTGTTCTTGTTGTTGCCATTGCTGCAGTGATTGCCAATTGAGTTTTGTCGCTGCATTGTCATTGACCCTGAATGCTGTCTGCTTAGAGACTTAGGTTCTGTGGGCGGCCTTGGCTGGAGGAGTATTTGACCTCCATTTTGGATGGGATTCTGAACCTGGGACGCTATATTATACTTCTGTGAGATCATCCGCAAAGAATTCACACCGCTATCCTTAAATGTGACTTGAGACGATTGACTCCCCCCTGGCTGCGCCCCCAGCCGGCTGTTCTGCGTGTCTACAGTGTGCACCGTCTGTTGTTGTTTACTGTTTTGGCTCAACATACCCAGAGTGCCACCAACTGCCATACTACTACAGGAGGACCGCTGGTTAGCGTTAGCGGTAGCATCGCTAGGACCAAGACCCTGGTTAAACCCATGCCCGAGACTCACTGGTTCATTGAGGTTAGCATTAGCAGGCTGCTGTTGCTGTAGGCTCTGTTGCTGGACACAGCTCAGCCTTGAGTCCGCCTTCTGCAGCTCTATGTATCTCCCCTGCTGGGCTGCGTGAGCCAGGTTGTGAATCATCTGTGCAATGTGTTGGTTGGAGTTAAGATTCTGATTCTGGAACGAGACAAAGTTCTGTTTCTGTTGGACCATGGTGAGGTTTGGGTTGCTTCGACTGAACGGCAGCTGTTGACTTGGGTTGTGAAGAGCTTCCACAGTACCTGAGCTGACCTCGTTCCACTGCACCGGCATGGTGCTCGTCTTACTGGGTAAGGAGGGGAAAGACTGCTGCGGATGGCCTGAGCTTAGGGCACAGAAGAGGGGCATGGTTTGTGGTGCAGATGAGGGGTTCATATTCATATTGGTGTCCACCACAGCCATCCTTTGCTGGTGGTAAAATTGCTGTTGCAGCTGGGGGTTAGGGTTTATTGTGTTTCCATGGAAACCACATTGTGCTTGTCGGTTGTACCCGTTGGCACAGTCTGACTCTCCAGCTCCGCCCTGAGAGGCGATGTAGTGAACGACGTCATCAGGAAGTACCATCATCTCCTCCTCACTGTTGTTGCGACTACCGCTCATGTCGCCGGCCATGGTCTCGATGGCCACGTTCTCAGAGATGCTGGGCGGCCGGGGGCAGTATGGGTATCGCTGCAGACTGCCGTCGGAGCGCGGCTGGTGGCTCTGGGGCGCCAGGTGGCGGCGCTCGGCTGCAGACGGGGCCTGGTTGGGCTGGGAGGCGTGTGGGTGGAGATTCTGCATGTTGCCCGTGCTGTTGTAGCGCTGCACCTGAGGCTGATGGGACAGCGGGTCCAGGGGCGGCGGTCGGGGGACGGGGTCGCTAGCCCGACGGGGAATGTTGGACGGAGCTTCGTGGGGCATCATGCTGCGGCCGTTATAGCCTCCCATATCGCCGCTGCAGCGCCTGGGAACACCACTGGGGGCAATGGGGTTGAAGGAGGAGTAACCAGACGACGAGTCTCCCTGGGAAGCATCCCTGTAGAGGGCCATGCAGGTCTTGAGACTCATCCTCTCCATGTTGGGTAGAGGTGTGGGTGGGGCTCCGCCTGTAGCCGCCGCATATTTAGCCTTGAGGTGGTAGAGCTGGGCGGGGGTGAGGCTGAGGTGACTGGGCAGCCCTCCCCCTCCTCCACTCTGGCTGGCGTTGCTGGACCTCCGAGACAGGTCTGTAGAGATGGGGTCGTAGGAGCCGGTGGAGCTGATGTTGTGGTGGCGGTGGCCACTGAACGTGGAGGCGTCGCTGGAGCGGCGGCTGTAGTGGCAGGGGGAGATGCCAGAGGAGCGCCGGCTGATGTAGGCAGAGGAGACGGTGCTGGTGGCGCTGTCCCTGCGCTCCATCAGATGGTCCAGCTGGTTCAGGACAGTCACCTTACTGGAACACAGCTCACTGAGGCTGAGGAACGATCCAGGCCCACCATCCATATTTCCTCTCTCCAGAAGGGACCCTGAAGAGAAGAAAAATGGATTTCACACAGGAGAAATATAGAGTGGTTTTCTGAATGTACTGAATACTCAAAAAAGATAATTATGAGAACACTGGTTACTTCTTTCTTTTTACGGTCACTCACCGCTTACTGGTATGGGCGGTAGCTTGGTGTTCTGGACTGGAGGAGCTGGATGATGATTGGCCCACTGGCAGGAGTCCCTCACCATCTTCAGTTTCTCCTTCTTCAGGTGTTCTAGTCTGTGGATGTGGCTGAGACCTAGGTGTTGACGGAGGTGGAGGCCCACCCCGACCCCTGCTGTCCCAGACCAGAGGCCAGAGAAGGAGGAGTCCATGAGGGGCCCTGAGGGGTCGTCCAGCCCAGTCAGGTCCCCCATGCTTCCCCCGCTGCTGTGGAGGGCCATCTCTACTCCACTGTCATGGTTGGTGGAACTGCCAAGTGGCGACGGCTCGCTGCTGCATGACGACTGACCACCAGGGCTGGACTGATACATCTAGAGAGAGAGAGAGAAGGAGAGGGAGGGAAGGGGAAAGAGCGAGAGAGTGGAAGAGAGAGAAGCAGAGAGAGAGAGAGAGACAACATGTTTATAAACTATCTAAAAAGGAAAGGGATCGCCATCTAACGAAGAGAAAGTGGAACAGTGATAACATAACAACATAAGGAGATGTACAGTGAATCATGCAAGTTCTTTTCTCCACAACTTTAATTGTGAATAACGAGTGTTGGTTGGGGTGGCTACAGATTACAGCTCCCTTAAGACCGTCTGTGAATTAGAAATGGGGGAGATGAAAGGATGCTTGAGTACATGCTAAGCCAGCACACAGGGCTATGAATCTATGGCTCTCCGGGTTGTTGGGCTCCCCAGTCCCTCTTTATGTTGTACAGTACGTGGGACTTAAAATTCTGTAATAACTATTATACACATTTTTGGACTGTGTTCCTTACTGGCTGTGGCTTGTCATACAGCAGTAGTGCATGAAATGATGAAAGATATTCTGTATTGAACTGAAGCTCAAACTGAAGCTGTGCTCACCTTAGTAATGTCTGTCCTTAAGGAAAAGTTCAAAGAGAAGAGAAATGGAAAGGAAATGTGCAGAGAGTGTTAAATAGGAAGGATAAAAGTTTGTTAGGTAAGATTTGCATGCCATTGTTAGTAGGGGCTCAGACTGAGAAAGTAGAAGGGCATTGTCTGACTGCACAAATCTATAAAGTGGCTTAACCATAGATTGGGAGGCACACATTTTTTATCTAACAAGTCAGTTAACAACAAATTGTTATTTACAATGACGTCCTAGGAACAGTGGGTCAACTGCCTTGTTCAGGGGCAGAACGACAGCTTTTTACCATGGCAGCTTGTGGATTCGATCTAGCAACCTTCCCGTTACTGGCCCAAATCTTTAACCACTAGGCTACTTGCCATAACCGTATGGTAAACATAACCGTATGGTAAAACTGTCTGTTTGCTGAATTATACTTCTACTCCAAATGATCTCTCATTGGATGACACGCTGCAACCCCAAATGATCTCTCATTGGATGACACGCTGCAACCCCAAATGATCTCTCATTGGATAATAGGCTGCAACACCAGATGATCACTTACCACAGAGTTCTCCGTCTTGATAGACGTGGCCTGGAGGTAGTCCTCCGTGCCTCTCGAGGTGCTGTCCATCTTCTCCTCCATGCCCCGGCCTGTCTCGTTCTCTCCATTCTCTTTGGGTGGCATGGGTCTGCTGGGCGGCAGGTCGCTGCGCTGTTTCTTGGTGACGTGGGCCTCTGGTCCGTGGACTGTCTTCACGTGCTTCCTGAGAGAGCTGGGGTCCGTGTAGCGCTTCGTACACCCGGGGACTTTACACACGTAGGGTTTCTGTGGACACAAGTGTATTTATTTCACCTTTATTTATAAAGGTTATACTCAGAGCGATAAAATACATTACAATAGAGACATGTCATGTACATCTACAGTTGAAGTCGGAAGTTTACTTACACTTAGGTTGGAGTCATTAAAACTTGGTTTTCAACCACTCCACAAATTTCTTGTTAACAAACTATAGTTTTGGTCGGTTAGGACATCTGCTTTGTGCATGACACAAGTAATTTTCCCAACAATTGTTTACAGACAGATTCTTTCACTTATAATTCACTGTATCACAATTCCAGTGGTTCAGAGGTTGACTGTGCCTTTAAACAGCTTGGAAAATTCCAGAAAATGATGTCATGGCTTTAGAAGCTTCTGATAGGCTAATTGACATCATTTGAGTCAATTCGAGGTGTACCTATGGATGTATTTCAAGGCCTATCTTCAAACTCAATGCCTCTTTGCTTGACATCATGGGAAAATCAAAATAAATCTGTACAAACAATAGTATTCAAGTATAAACACCATGGGACCACGCAGCCGTCATACCGCTCAGGAAGGAGACGTGTTCTGTCTCCTGGAGATGAACGTACTTTGCTGAGAAAAGTGAAAATCAATCCCAGAACAACAGCAAAGGACCTTGTGAAGATGCTGGAGGAAACAGGTACAAAAGTATCTATATCCACAGTAAAACGAGTCCTATATCGACATGGCCGCTCAGCAAGGAACCTGAATGGCCGCTCAGCAAGGAAGAAGCCACTGCTCCAAAACCGCCATAAAAAAAGGCAGATTACGGTTTGCAACTGCAGATGGGGACAAAGATCGTACTTTTTGAACAAATGTCCTCTGGACTGATGAAACAAAAATAGAACTGTTTGGCCATAATGACCATCGTTATGTTTGGAGGAAAAAGGGGGAGGCTAACAAGCCGAATAACACCATCCCAACCGTGAAGCACGGGGGTGGCAGCATCATGGGGGTGTTTTGCTGCAGGACGGACTGGTGCATTTCACAAAATAGATGGCATCATGAGGCAGGAAAATTATGTGGATATATTGAAGCAACATCTCAAGACATCAGTCAGGAAGTTAAAGCTTGGTCACAAATGGGTCTTCCAAATAGACAATGACCCCAAGCATACTTCCAAAGTTATGGCATAAGGACAACAAAGTCAAGGTATTGGAGTGGCCATCACAAAGCCCTGACCTCAATCCTATAGACAATTTGTGGGCAGAACTGAAAAAGCGTGTGGGAGCAAGGAGGCCTACAAACCTGACTCAGTTACACCAGTTGTGTCAGGAGGAATGGGCCAAAATTTAACTATTGTGGGAAGCTTGTGGGAAGCTTGTGGAAAGCTTGTGGAAAGCTCCCTGAAACGTTTGATACCAAATACTAATTGAGTGTATGTAAACTTCTGACCCACCTGGAATAAGATGAAATCTTTTTAAGCTGAATTAAATCATTCTCTCTACTATTATTCTGACATTTCACATTCTTAAAATAAAGTGGTGATCCTAACTGACCTTAGACAGGGAATTTTTACTAGGATTGAATGTCAGGAATTGTTTAGAGTTTAAATGTATTTGGCTAAGGTGTATGTAAACTTCCGACTCCAACTGTATTTAATCTGAAGCGATTTACAGTTCAGTGAGTGTATACATTTAAATGTGGCCCCAGCGGGAAGCAAACCGACAACCCTGGCGTGGTTACCACCACACTCTTACCAAGTGAGCCACATAGGATCCAGAGGGAGATGAATATCATGCAGTTCATATTCTGTTTAATAACATTCAAATACATGCCTGGGAATTAGAATATCCATCCCCTCCTACTTACTCAGATTAGCTGTGACTGGCTGTTGTTGTAAACACGCAATTAGAGTGTATAAATTATGTATGTTAGACCAGTGACTTGTTGGTTCTGCTTACAGCCACGGAGTATCACTAAGATTTATATGGTTTCCAGTAATAAAGTTAGTTATATTGG
Source organism: Oncorhynchus clarkii lewisi (assembly GCF_045791955.1). Taxonomy (NCBI): domain Eukaryota; kingdom Metazoa; phylum Chordata; class Actinopteri; order Salmoniformes; family Salmonidae; genus Oncorhynchus; species Oncorhynchus clarkii. The sequence goes on from NC_092153.1 coordinate 21,189,853, forward strand.
TGGGATGGATCCAGTCTTATTTTTCATCCCGAGGGGTTGTGTGTGTGTGTGTGTGTGTGTGTGTGTGTGTGTGTGTGTGTGTGTGTGTGTGTGTGTGTGTGTGTGTGTGTGTGTGTGTGTGTGTGTGTGTGTGTGTGTGTGTGTGTGTGTGTGTGTGTGTGTGTGTGTGTGTGTGTGTGTGTGGATCCATGGGATGCTGTGCTCTCCCCCTACACCTCCCTCCTCTATCTCCTGATGGATAGGCCAGTAGGAGGCTTGAAACGGTTCCAGGGTTCATTTTGTATTGGTGATCTGCAGGTGGTCTGGGTCTCCATTAGGGATGCCTACGCTTGATTCACACGAATCCGTTGTGGGGCTGCCATGCTCATTAGTTCTGTACATCATTATTTACTCATACACACGCCTGCATACACACACACACACACACACACACACACACTTAGGAACACACGCACGGCCGTGGTTTAATGCGGCAAGTATAGACATCCAAGAACAATCACTGTGCGTGATGAGAAAAAGTCCACACATCTCATTTCAGCCTGAATATGTAAAAGGCTAGCAGACAACATCATTTTCTTGATGCCACAATCTTTTGGCCCAGGACCTTACAGTAAGTCACAAAAGGTAGAAGAGTATTGATCCTATGGATGTCTGTCTAAGAGAATATCTAATGGGCTCTATAAGTGAGTCTGTCTGAAGTCTTGGCAGGGCAGAATGGAGCTGCAGTGTGGGAACGTGTCTGCATCCAAAATGGCACCCTATTGCCTGCATAGTGCACCGTTTTTGACCAGGGCCCTGAAAGTAGTGCATTATGAAGGGAATAGGGTGGTGTTTGGGAGGCTACCCCAGTAGGACCTCAATGAAGTGTGTGTGTGCGCGTGTGCACACCTCGTTGGAGTGTGTGCGGTTCTGGTGCTTGGCTCTGTCCGAGGCGTTGGAGAAGGCTTTGTTGCATCCCTCGTGGTCACACACATATGGTTTTTCCCCGGTGTGAGATCGCAGGTGGGTCTTCAGATTCTCCAGGCGAGAATAGGCCTTACAGCAGCCCTCAAACTGCAAGAGAGAGAAAGGAAAACACCAAAGCAGTCAAACACAGGATCTTTGTACAGTTTATTTCACATCTATCCTAGTTTTCCATTTCCTTTTAATTTCTATAAAGATGACCTTTGCAATTATTGTGTAATGAATGACACTCTGGTGTGGAGGCATGTACAGCGCATTCAGAAAGTATTCAAACCCCTTGACTTTTTCCACATTTTGTTATGTTACAGCCTCTGTCACGACTTCTACCGAAGGTGGCTCCTCTTCCTGTTCGGGCGGCGCTCGGCGGTCGTCGTCACCGGTCTACTAGCTGCCACCGATTCCCTTTTCTGTTGGTTATGTCTTTATTGGTTTCACCTGTTTCTTGTTTTGGGGTTATTGCAGGGCTATTTTAAGCCTGTTTGGGGGCTATTGAACATCCTGTTTCCATTGATCATCCTTGAGATGTTTCTACAACTTAATTGGGGTCCACCTGTGGGAAATTCAATTGATTGGACATGATTTGGAAAGGCACACACCTGTCTATATAAGGTCCCACAGTTGACATGGCTTGGCTTGTCCATAGAGCTCAGAGACAGGATTGTGTCGAGGCACAGATCTGGGGAAGGGTACCAAAAAATGTCTGCAGCATTGAAGGTCCCCAAGAACACAGTGTCACGTCTGCTCTCACGTTCCTGCCGGTTCGTTGGGCTTCCATGCCCCAACCGGCTTGCCCAGCGCCCATGACTCGGCCGGTTCGCCGGGGGGCGCCCCTAGAAGGGGGTGTACTGTCACGTCTGCTCCCGCTGCCCTGCATCATTGCACTCCTATCATCCATTACACACACCTGCCTTCCCTCGTCACCCGCATCAGCGATATTGGACTCACCTGGACTCACCCATCACCTGTTATTACCTCCCCTATATTTGTCAGTTCCCCAGCTCTGTTCCCCACTTCTGCATTAGTTGTTTTTTGTTTGTTTTACCTTTTTCCTGACCCTGTTCCTGTCTCGTTCCATGTCCGTTCTATATTAAATGTTTTACTCCCCGTACCTGTTTCGTCTCTCCAGCGTCAACTCATGTGACACACAGTGGCCTCCATCATTCTTAAATGGAAGAAGTTTGGAACCACCGAGTCTTCCTAAAGCTGGCCGCCCGGCCAAACTGAGCAATCAGGGAAGAAAGCCTTTGGTCAGGGAGATGACCAGGAACCCAATGGTCACTCTGACAGAGCTCCAGAGTTCCTCTGTGGAGGTGGGAGAAACTTCCAGGTCAACCATCTTTTCAGCACTAGGCCTTTATGGTAGTGTGGCCAGACGGAAGCCACTCCTCAGTAAAAGGCACATGAGAGCCCGCTTGGAGTTTGGCTGAAATCGCTGCCAGAGGTACTCCAACAAAATATTGAGTAAAGGGTCTGAATACTTATGTAAATGTGATATTTCTGTTTTTAATTTTGTATACATTTGCAAAAATGTCAAAAAATCTGTTTTTGTTTTGTCATTATGGGGTATTGTGTGTAGATTGATGAGGGGGAAAAACTATTTGAATACATTTTAGAACAAGGCTGTGTCGTAACAAAATGTGGAAAAAGTGAAGGAGTCTGAATACTTTCTACATAGTCACCAATCCTAACTTCAGAAACAAATCTCCCCCTGACACCAGTGCATGATTTATGTGAAAAGTTAAGGATTTGGCCTGAAGAGAGAAAATCTTAGATGTTGTACATGAGGGACTTACAATACAGTACCGTAGAGGATATATCTAGGTCTTACTGTAAGAAGGACCCATTGCCCTTACATGATATAATGGTAATAACAGCTGGAACTACTAACATACACCCTACTAACCAGTTTAGGGACATCCTCTATGCGAATATGTAATGTAATCAAACTGTGAGCACATTTTTCCTTCTTTTCTAGAATGATCACGTGAAATATTGAGAAAAGCCCAAACGGCATTTCTATATTTGTGTGTGTGTGTGTGTGCGTGCGTGTGTGTGACGGTACACTCTGCAAGTGTTTAGCGAGGCAAATGCTCAGCGAAAGGCCGAGCCTGGCGACGGTCAGTTACTCACGGTACACTTGTGTGGCTTCTCCCCCGTGTGTCTCCTCATGTGAACCACCAGCATGTACTGGGCCTTAAACGGCTTCTGCTCCCTGGAACACTCATCCCAGCGGCACACGAACTCCTTCTTCTCCCCGTGGATGTGGTCGTTATTGATGTGCTGTGGGGGAGACACGCCCGGATGAGACTGGATCTCTACAGCCTGTGAGACTTGCGGACCTGTCCAGTAACAACCCCTAGCCCCTAAACACTTGTGTCGATCTAAGGGATTGGATAGGTGTAAAGCAACAGTCATTCGATTGTAGTAATTATTTTACATCTCCATAAGTGCCTAAGGGGAAGGGGGCGGGGTTTTCTTTCTGTGCATGGCCTGCAACTTCTCCTGTTGTTAATAAGGTTTACATAATGTGGACATATTTTTGCATTACTCATCGTATATGTACAGTTGAAGTCGGAGGTTTACATACATTTTAGCCAAATACATTTAAACTCAGTTTTCCACAATTCCTGACATTTAATCCTTGTAAAAGTAAAAATGCCCTGTCTTAGGTAAGTTAGTATCACCACTTTATTTTAAGAATGTGAAATGTCAGAATAATAGTAGAGAATTATTTATTTCAGCTTTTATTTTTTTCATAACATTCCCAGTGGGTCAGAAGTTAACATACACTCAATTAGTATTTGGTAACATTGCCTTTAAATTGTTTAACTTGTGTCAAACGTTTCGGGGAGCTTCCCACAATAAGTTGGGTGAATTTTGGCTCATTCCTCCTGACAGAGCTGGTGTAACTGAGTCAGGTTTGTCGGCCTCCTTGCGTGCACACGCTTTTTCAGTTCTGCCCACAAATTTTCTATAGGATTGAGGTCAGGGCTTTGTGATGGCCAGTCCAATACCTTGACTTTGTTGTCCTTAAGCCATTTTGCCACAACTTTGAAAGTATGCTTGGGGTTATTGTCTATTTGGAAGACCCATTTGCGACAAAGCTAAAAATTCCTGATGGATGTCTTGAGATGTTGCTTCAATATATTCACATCATTTTCCTGCCTCATGATGCCATCTGTTTTGTGAAATGCACCAGTCCCTCCTGCAGCAAAGCACCCCTACAACATGATGCTGCCACCCCCGTGCTTCACGGTTGGGATGGTGTTCTTCGGCTTGCAAGCCCCCCCCCCCCTTTTCCTCCAAACATAACGATGGTCATTATGGCCAAACAGTTCTATTTTTGTTTCATCAGACCAGATGACATTTCCACAAAAAGTACGATCTTTGTCCCCATGTGCAGTTGCAAACCGTAGTCTGGCTTTTTTTATGCCGGTTTTGGAGCAGTGGCTTCTTCCTTGCTGAGCGGCCTTTCAGGTTATGTCGATATAGGACTCGTTTTACTGTGGATATAGATACTTTTGTTTCCTCCTGCATCTTCACAAGGTCCTTTGCTGTTGTTCTGGGATTGATTTGCACTTTTCACACTAAAGTACGTTAATCTCCAGGAGACAGAACACGTCTGATTCCTGAGCGGTATGACGGCTGCCTGGTCCCATGGTGTTTATACTTGCATACTATTGTTTGTACAGATGAGCGTGGTATATTCAGGCGTTTGGAAATTGATCCCAAGGACGAACCCACATTTTTTCCCATATTGTCAAGCAAAGAGGCACTGAGTTTGAAGGTAGGCCTTGAAATACATCCACAGGTACACCTCCAGTTGACTGAAATTATGTCAATTAGCCTACCAGAAGCTACTAAATCCATGACATAATTTTCTGGAATTTTCCAAGCTGTTTAAAGGTACAGTCAACTTAGTGTATGTAAACTTCTGACCCACTGGAATTGTCATACAGTGAATTATAAGTGAAATAATCTGTCTGTAAACAATTGTTGGAAAAATGATGTGTCATGCACAAAGTAGATGTCCTAACCGACTTGCCAAAACTATAGTTTGTTAACTTGTAGAGTGTTTGAAAAACAAGTTTTAAATGACTCCAACCTTAGTGTATGTAATCTTTCGACTTCAACTGTGTATATACCGTATTCTATTCTACTGTATTTCAGTCTATGCCACTCTGACATTGCTCGCCCAAATATGATATATTCTTAGTTCCTTTACTTTAGATGTGTGTGTATTGTTGTGAAATTGTTAGATATTACTTGATAGACATTACTGCACTGTCGGAGCTAGAAACACAAGCATTTCGCTATAACATCTGCTAAACGTGTACGTGACCAACACAATTTGTTTTGTTTTGATTGAACGTTTCTCTCCCCACAGAAGTCCCTCTGAGGTTGTCTTTTTTTACTAGGTCTCTAGTTGTGTTCTGTTCTGTCTGTCATTGAGTGCATTTGTACTACTACTATCACCTGGAGACAGAGGTTTTCTCTGTGACAGAGGTCCATTAGAACAAGCCCATTTCAGCTTGTGACAGAGGCGGAGCAGCCATTTGCCTTTCGAAGAAATTAGGAGTAAAGCCATCAATCAAAGTTTGCCGTTAACTTTCCGTTTTGTCAGACAGTGAAGAAAGACGACGTGATTGTGTTGTCGGGTACGCACTATTTGCCGTGTGGCTCCGTTAGTCTTTGATAGATGAGTTCCACTGGTCTACACTCTTTCCACAAGAGGGATTCTACGGTTAGGGAAATTAAAATCAGTCGTCAAACGGGCAAATGCTCCTTTGCTCCGCTCTGTTTGTATGTGTCTAAAGGGGCAGCCTCTCAACACTTTCATTTAATGGAATTGCCCCGTGACGGATTTCCAACTCTCTTATCCAAGATTGATGTGGCATCCCGCTGGCTGGCGTGCATAGCCTAGGACAAATGGGTCTGGACAGGAATTGTGCTCTTCCCTCATTAGGGCTGTAGTTTTTAAGTGCAGGGACCCAGTGAGCGTGGAGGGATTACATCTCAAACACCACCGTTTCCTGGGATCCCTTGATGAGCACATCTGCAGAAATAGACCTAATACCCTGAGAACATCAGGAATTACTAACAACCAGGTAACCAGTAGGAGGCGTGGGTTTCAACCATGCAAGCTTATAGAGCTAACAAGCATGTATGCATTCACACACACACACACACACACACACACACACACACACACACACACACACACACACACACACACACACACACACACACACACACACACACACACACACACACACACACACACACACACACACACACACATATACACTTCAGTGCCAAGGACCATCATTGTGGTAGCTAAATGCCAGCATATTCCTTAGGCTACTCTCTCTACTTGTTGGTTTGATGTCTGGCCCATGATAATTAAGCCAAAGACACGGTTGAGCGTGCGTTGACTGCTCTCTCAGACAAGCAGCTCTTTGTCCGTAGCTGCCTAACCTAAACCATCCTGGCCTATCATTAGGAAGGTGTTTGTGTGTGTGTGTGCCTATCATTAGGAAGGATCTCCGAGAGGTTTAACGTTCAGCTGGAGTGTAACTGTTGGTGACTGAGGGAAACAATGAGGACAGATAATGGAGGCCTTAGTCTGAGCTCTGCGTCACAGTGCCCCACCCCCCACCCTCTCTCTCTCTCTTCCTCTCTCTTATCTCTCTCCCTCTCTTTTATCTCTCTCTCTCTCTTCATCTTCTCTCTCTCTCACTCCCCCCCCCCTCTCTTTCTCTCTGCCACCCCTCTCTTTCTTTCTCTCTCAGTCTCTCTCTCCGTCTGTCCCCGTCTCTCTCTGCTTCAGTGATGGCCTGGAATGCCCCTGCTCCTCCAAAACTCTACATGCCAAAAAGTCCAATCGAGTAAAACAATCCCAGTCTCATGGAAGCTAAACACTTAGCGAAGCTTACTTTATGTGAACAACCAATGAATCAGCTGACTCTCAGTATCTATCTGGAGGAACGCATAATAAAACAGGAGCCCAGTTGAAGTCCATTGACAGGTCTCAGTCTTAGAAAGCACTGAAATATGGACTCTTAAGTATGTTAGAGGTTACTGTGGAGACAGTGAAATCAGGGAGGGGTTAAGGGTTTAGTGTTCCTGGCCGGACGGCTTTATGTTGGGCTTCAGAGGTCAGAGGTTAGGGAGCACATATAGACCAAGAGGTCAGTGGGATTTATTCTGCACTTATTCCAGCTGCACTGAAAGGCAGACCTCCTCTCTCTCACCACACACTCATCAGATAGTGACCTTCCTCTGCTCTTGGCCCAGGGCCTGGTTTCTTCGTTAGAACCACAGGTAATATACTTAGCCGTAAGGTGCTTTTAGGAAACCGGCTCCAGGTTGGTTGATTTAAAACAGGCAGGAACATTTTCTGAGCTAGTTAAAGATAAGGAAATTCTTGTCTGATGCCTGTCCCTTGTCACGTGTCCCTGTCCCCCGTCCCCTCCTTACATGGACCAGTTGTTCCTGCGTGTCGTACTCCTTGGAGCATCCTTCCCAGTGGCAGTTGGTCTCATACACCATCTCTGGCTCATGCTTGCATTCATCTTTATCCAAGTCCTCCTTCATGTCCAGCATCCCACCTAGATGATCCTGTTACGAGAAAAGAAAAGAGGAAGACTTTATAATCCATTCTATCTTACTGTCTAGGAAATGTGTATTTAATTTTAACCCAACACAAGCCATTAACACTATTAACTGTTACTGATGTGGGGAGGGGACACCCTGGCATTATCTGAGAGAGCCCAGATTGACTTGACTGGAGGAACAGACAGGTGTGTTCATTTTGTTTCTGACCAGGCAAGGATTCGTTGACACGGCTAAGACAGATCCCAGGCCTGCAGGCCGTGTGCGTGTTTGTGTGACGTGCAGCACATCCCCTGGTCTCTTCTTTCCCTCTCCACAGCGCCAGCCTCCCACCCTTCCCTGCTCCAATGTGCTGACTGCAGCATGTTTATCTCTGCACCTCGCCACTATCTTCATCAATTCTACTGGCCCCAAGACGACTATGTACACCGCCATCCCCATGCATCAAACCTGCCTCTGAGTCGAAGAGGAGGGCTCCGCAAATTTGTCAAAAGAGAGAGAGAGAGAGTGAAAGAGAGAGCGAGGGAGAGAGAGAAAAAAGCACCTCAGATGACAATAACGTGGGGCCAATATTTCATTGAAATGAAGTGCTGTGGCACAGTTTACAGCGGCCAGGGAGAAAAGAAGAGAGGGAGGAACAAACGAATGGATGCAAAGCTCTTATCACACAGAGTTTTTCTTCTTTCAGCCGTAGCAGAGAAAGAAACGGGGTCAGGGGACTGGCTGGTTCCCAGGGGTCTGTGTCAATTCAGGACAGAGGAGTATTTGGGCAGAGGAAAGGAAGTAAAGGAAACAGTTTTTTTTTCTTGATCAGTTGCAAAGGATTGATCGTTTTTTAATTGCCCTCAACACATCATTCTCTTTAGATCCTATCAGCCCATACGTCTCATTTCCTGTACAGGGCAACAAAGTTCATCATGACAACTGATTTATAAAGTAGTAGATCCTAATCCCATTCTTACCGGAGAACATGGGGACAGTGGCCTCAGACACTCCACCTCTGTCTTCACCTTTGACCTCTTGGTGATCATGGGATTAACTGTACTGCTCACTGCCGAGTCCCCACTTGTGTTCTGGAGTAGAGGAGCGGAGAGAATAGGAGAGGAGACGAGATGAGAGGAGGGGAGAGAGGAGAGGAAGGGAGAGAGGAGAAGAGAGGATAGGAGAGGAGTGGAGAAAAGAAAAGAGAAGAAAAGTTAGGGGTTAATACAGGGCTCGAGTCAAATAGACATTCATATATCAGAGTTGAGTCACCACAGAGACTAAACAATTTCAAGTGTTTTATGATGAGAGGGTGGAGCACAATATGAAAACATCCCATCCATCTACAGAGTGAGACCACTGCCCGGGGCTTCAGTGTAAACCTCAGGTGACTCCTGGAGAAACGAGAGTAGGCACACCCCACCACCTACACAGTTGATGCTTCACAATAAGCTGACATAGGCTGTATCTGGCAGTTGACTTTAATAGTCATGCTAGACTGGGATTCTGGGATTGCACTAAACCACAGCAAAGTGTTCCTAATCAGAGGAAGACTTTGCTTCTCCTCAGCATCCCACTGTGTTTACTGTGGTCTGTAACAGAACCGTGGGGTTGGGATCGTGTGTGTTTGGAGAATGAGGGTTTAACGTCCCCAGTCCCCTTATTCATGGGTATGGAGTTTACCTTACGGAGGGGCATTTCAGTGAATGGTATTATAAGAACCACAGAGACGACCACAAACCACAGTGGACGTACACAATGGATGAGGGAAAGGGACAGCAGTATTTATGTTTTAAATCATCTTAAAACAAGTTCACTGACAACGCAAACAAACAGAAGAAAATTGTACGGCTATAGATGTCATACTGGTTTGATTTGAGCATCCCACACACTACCAGGATTTCCAGAAGGCCACAGGGCAAGGCTCACATTTGGCGGTTATGGATAATGAGAAGATCTACCTCGTACCAGACAATTTAGGCACAGTTCAGGAAGAAGATTGACAACCTGGAGGAAAAAGTCTACGCACATCAAAGCTGGTTTGCATACCACCGTTACCAAAGAAGAACAGCAGTCTCACCTTTGACTGTGAGCCATTGTTGTGGTTGTGTGAGGCGGGGGGCAGAGAGGAGAGACCCAGGACAGACTGGCGACTGGAGAAGGTGGGTGGGGGCTGGATGAGCGGGGGGGTGTGGCCGAACACACTCAGGCCTCTCTGCTGGGACAGGAGCTGCTGGTAGGCCATGGGGTTGATGTGGTGGGGGAATGTAAAGGACGGACTGGAACACAAGACATTAACGCACATGAGAGATGTGTCTCTTATCTCCAACTGTGACACAAAATTCCACTTTCAACCCAGGTAGCCTAGAGGTTAAGTGTCTTGGGCCAGTAACTGAAAGGCTGCTGGTTTGAATCCCTGAGCCAACTAGGTGAAAAATGTATCAATGTTCCCTTGAGTTAAGGCACTTAACCCTAATTGCTCCTGTAATTCAAGGGTCTGCTAAATGACAAAAATCTAACTCACACGTTGCAAACTTTTCACCCGAACCCAATGTTAGTCATGTATAAGACTGTGGCAGCCGTGCAGTTCTGTCAGCCGGTGATTGTCAAGCAAATAACTGTCGGTCTCACGGTAATTGAACATGAATTAACATAAACACTTTTAGCAACTCCTGGCTTCCACACACGGCCTACAAGCCACTGATGCAGATCTTTGGAACATCTACATTTTAAAAAGTCTAATACATCCATGTAATATAGGCCACACTGTCACAATACATCCATTATTTATTTTAGACAGGTCTAAAGAAACATGATATTAAGGAAAAGTAGTCTATTTCAGAAAAACAGAATAGCATACTCCGAGTTGTCCTGATGCTGTGGGCTACACTAGTTCATTCAGCAGACAAGATTTGCTTAGAATTCCATAGCATTTTTTATATTATTTTATAGTATCATGAATACAATTGAACATAGCTGAATAAAATAGAAAGGATAGTTTCTCCAAACAATTTGAGGGAGTGCACAAGTGGCTATTCTGTGTTGAGTTGTTAACAAAGAAACAGGTCCTCCCATATGCTTAATTTAGAGTTACATTAGTTGTGATATAAACGTTGGGCTATATGTTTGGATTTTTAATACATTCTAAGGCTGCATACTGCGACTCTAATGATGATTTGAAAAAACTTGAAAGGCATGAGCTCTGCTTTGTTTTTTTACGCAGGTTGTACACACTTCATCAGTCTCTCATTCACAATTTGACAAGAACTTGATAATGCCTTAAATTTCCTGGCTGCATCACCTTTGTGTGGCCATAATGCCCCCTAACAAATCCATGCATTTTGCGACCCAAGTGGCCGTTGGGCTGAATATAATAATTATAATCCCCTTCACTCGGCTCCTTGCTGAAGCACCTCTCACTCACATGGCTCTCTGTCAAGTAATCAGGTCTTTCTCACAGGCTACAAGTGAAGACAGACACATCGGGGACTCAACTACGCACGTCCTTATCCAATTCCGAGGCGCATATTGAAGATATTGGAAGAACTGTCCACATTTACTTTTCGTCAGCCTAACGAGTACTGAGTAGGCCTAACAAACAGCAAAAGAACTAGCCTATGTCAATCTACTATCCCCCATAGTACAAAAGTTTACATTCTATTCTGTGCGAGAAATAAATATTCCAAACATAGTCTTGGACACTAGCATAAAGAAACTGTTTAATCAATGAGCCTTATGCAACAGATGAGAACGTTTAGCTTAAAAAAGGCAATTTCTTCACATTATAAGCGCAGCAATATGCACATGGCAGTAGGCTATAAGCGCGAATGTTCCATAGGCAGGAAAACACCATTCTCAAAAGTGTCCACAAATGCGATTATGCATGTAATGCTTTTATCATCAAGGTGCATTGTTATGGTGAAAATTATCTTCCCCAAACTTGAAACTATGCCAGTTAGGCTCTACACCCATTGTAAAGCGGATTCATGTGCTTCATTTTATGACGTTATTTGGCCACTTTAGTTGTGATACAATCTTTATCAAAATATATAGGCCTATGGGATAGGCCTTATGGGTCTCCCGGTCGGGACACAGCCTGAGATAAAAACCTGGGTCTGTAATGACGCCTCTAGCACTGCGATGCAGTGCTTTAGACCACTGCGCCGCTCCGGAGGCATGTATAACTTTATATGACTTAAATGGAGTTTATAATCATGTGACCAGTATATCAGTTAACCCTATCCAAGCATCTTATATCAATAGTTTGAGCAATCAGTTATTACTACATATTGACTAGTTACTGGCTAGGGTACCTGATGCCTCCAACAGAGAGGTGTCCGTAGGAGCTGCTGGCTGCAGAGCTGGAGCGTGAGTTGTTGATGTAAGCCACCAGAGAGTTGGGTGAGGTACGGATCATGGTCTGCAGGTCGATGCTGGCATCCGAGAGAGGAGAGATGGACAGGGCTCGCTTTCTGTTCAGCCTGGGGGTCAGTCTGGGACTGGAGAACCGTGACACTGTGGAAAAGAAAAACACACAGACACATACAGACCGTTAGTCTGACAACCTCTGAACTTCTCCTCTCAGCTGGGCATAGTTGCATCTGATTCAAGTATGCAGAGACGTATTGTCGTAGTTTGCATATACTGAATACATACGTACATGTGTGACGCACACAAAATGTATGGTCACATTCGTGTTTATGTATTGTTTCTTAGTATTGGGGAAGAATGCTTTTACTGAATTGTCAGTCCCCCAAGGTTTCGCCATTGCTATGCGTTGATACTACTGTTGGCCAGTAGGGGGCAGTGAGACGTGTTCGCTTCGCACTGGAACTATATGCGATCCTGCACGTGTATGTTCTAATAATCAGAGGTGGAAAAAGTATTAAATTGTCATACTTGAGTAAAAGTAAAGATACCTTAATAGAAAATGACTCAAGTAAAAGTGAAAGTCACCCAGTCAAATACTACTTGATTCAAACTCTAAAAGTATCTGGTTTTAAATGTACTTAATTACAGTGGTGGAAAAAGTACTGAAGTGTCATACTTGAGTAGAAGTAAAAAGTAAATGCTATACATCAAATTCCTTATATTAAGCAAACCAGACGACACGGTTTCCTTACTTTTATTGTTATTTATTTATTTATTTGACAGCCAGTGGCACACTCCACCACTCAGACATCATTTACAAACTAAGCATTTGTGTTTAGTGAGTCTGCCAGATCAGAGGCAGTAGGGATGACCAGGGACGTTCTCTTGATAAGTCCGTGAATTTGATAATTTTCCTGTACTGCTAAGCATTTCAAATTGTAACGAGTACTTTTGGGTGTCAAGGAAAATGTATGGAGTAAAGAGTCCATTATTTTATGTAGGAATGTAGTGAAGTAAAAGTAAAAGTTGCCAAAAATATAAATAGTAATGTAAAGTACAGTTACCCCCCAAAAATGACTTAAGTAGTACTTTAAAGTATTTTTACTTAAGTACTTTACACCACTGCTCATAATTGAGAGAACCTTTGAAAGAGCCACGTTCTCCTGTTTCATAATTTATCCTGTCAGTAAAGTGCAAAAATACACTGAATATCACAATATAGTTATGTAACTTGTCCGTTGAAGTGAATGTAATGATTTTGAACAACATAGTAATTGTATAACTTTGTACTAGATAGAAAACGTATGTCGAGTGTAAAGTGAAATGATGGCAGGGAATTCCTTTGATCTAGAAGAAAACAAATGGTTAACTCCTGAACATTTTTATTTAAAAAAAAAAGACACTCCTGACAATATCCTAAGGATTTAGAGAATTTAATGTTGCAACTGTGATGTTTAATAATTTTGTAATTGTTGTACTGTAAATGTTAGAAAAGCTGCTAGCTTAGAGCTAGCTCCGGTTAGCTTTTGGCTAGTTCCGGTTAGCTGTTTGCTAGCTCCGGTCAGTTGGTTGCTAGCTTCGGTTAGCGCTGTGCTAGCTTGTTCAGTCATTTTTCAATAATTAGCATTAATCTCAGTTGCAATAGTATTGTCTTTCTATTATCCCTTCTTACACTTGGGTGAATGTATTTTGAGCATGGGTTTATAAAGTAACTTCTAATGAGTTATACCATTCAAAAGTGTTCATGCTTTAGAGTCTCCTATGGGGCTATAGTGAGCAACAGTCAACCACATAATTATAACCTAAACAAGTGAATTCCAGTTAAGAGTAAATGTGTGTGGGGTATAAATGTAAGGAATTTTTGGATTGGAATTCGATTGGAATGTAATCATTTTTATGTGTGAATTTATGTATTTTTGACATGTTTATGAAATAATATGTCAGGGATTTATAAGACAAATTATTAAATACACCTTAAAGAAAAGAAAACAACAAATTTAAATGCAATGAAAAGACAGAAAAATACGATTTGTACTTGAGAAAATGTTGAATAAGATAATTGAGAGAACCTTTGAAAGAGAAGCCACGTTCTCCTGTTTCATCATTTATCCTGTGTTACAGGAACGATTATCTGCTCCACCAGTCCCAAAACTGGGACCTGTAACACATGCATTACATACAGTATATATACAGTACCAGTCAAAAGTTTGGACACACCTATTCCTTCAAGGGGTTTTCTTTATTTTTTGTATTTTCTACATTGTATAATGATAGTAAAGACATCAAAACTATGAAATAACACAAATGGAATCATGTAGTAACCAAGAAAGTGTTAAACAAATCAAAATACATTTTAGATTTTAGATTCTTCAAAGTAGTCACCCTTTGCCTTGATGACAGCTTTGTACACTCTTTGCATTCTCTCAATAAGCTTCACCTAGAATATTTTTCCAACCGTCTTGAAGGACTTCCCACATATGCTGAGCACTTGTTGGCTGCTTTTCCTTCACTCTGCGGTCCAACTCATCCCAAACCATCTCTATTGGGTTGAGGTTGGGTGATTGTGGATGCCAGGTCATCTGTTGCAGTACTCCCATCACTCTCCTTCTTGGTCAAATAGCCCTTACACAGCCTGGAGGTGTGTTTGGTCATTGTCCTGTTGAAAAACAAATGATAGTCCCACTAAGGGCAAACCAGATGGGATGGTGTATCGCTGCAGAATGCTGTGGTAGCCATGCTGGTTAAGTGTACCTTGAATTCTAAATAAATCACGACAGTATCACCAGCAAAGGACACCCACACCATCACACATCCTCCTCCATGCTTCACGGTGGGAACTACACATGCGGAAATCAGACCAAAGGACAGATTTCCACTGGTCTATGTCCATTGCTCGTGTTTTTTGGCTCAAGCAAGTCTCTTCTTCTTATTGGTGTCCTTTAGAAGTGGCGCTTGATGGTTTTTGCAACTGCACTTGAAGAAACTTTCAAAGTTCTTGAAATGTTCTATATTGACTGGCCTTCATGTCTTAGAGTAATGATGGACTGTCATTTATCTTTGCTTATTTGAGCTGTTCTTGCCATAATATGGACTTTTACCAAATAGGGCTATCTTCTGTATACCACCTCTACCTTGTCACAACACAACTGATTGGCTCAAACACATTAAGAAGGAAACACCTGTTAATTGAAATGCATTCCATGCACCTCATGAAGCTGGTTGAGAGAATGCCAAGAGTGTGCAAACTGTCATCAAGGCGGCTGCTTTGAAGAACCTCAAATATAAAATATATTTTGATTTGTTTAACACTTTTTTGGTTACTACATGATTCCCACATTATTCCTTATGTGTTATTTCATAGTTTTGATGTCTTCAGCATTATTCTACAATGTAGAACATAGTAAAATAAAGAAAAACCCTGGAATTAGTAGTTGAGTCCAAACTTTTGATTGGTACTGTACACACACACACATATACATATTTATCCCACACCATGCTTGATCTATAATGGCTATCAGTTTAACCTTTTATGCCATGTATGTAGCCTGCTTTCTGCTCCTCCCCCTATCGCTCACTCCAAGCCAATTTAAGAGCCCAGTGGGGAAGGCACCCACTTTACCACTGTGAGATATTACGAATGTTTGCAAATATTTGTGTTTATTTCATACAGGCAGAAATAATTATATCGAGTCAATCTTTTTTTCTCACTATCATTGTGTCATTTCCCCATCCTACCCTGCCCAACTCTGTGCTATTTCTGGAGCTCCAGCGAGAGAGACAGACCTAGAGGAATGCTCCAGCTCAGCCTAGCCTCTAGCCCAGCCTGGGACTGGGTGATGGATGCTAACGCAGCCTCCCTCCGACACCCAAACCCCCTGGGAAAAGAGCAGCACTATCAATAAGTGCTCAAGATTGATTCCCAGCTAATACAGTAAACAATTTGTCTGAGGTGATGGAAACCGAGCCTGGCAGAAGATATTGTTGCAGTAAAATAAACTCATCTCTTATCCGGTGCTGGAATTATAGCAGGGGAAGGAAGTAAAGCAGAGGACGGATACGGGATGGAGATGAAAGATGAAAATAAAAAACCTAAAACAACAATCCTCAAACAACTTTAATGTGCCCTAGTGACACACATTTTCCACGTACACAGTCTAAAATTTCAATAGCACAAAATGCTCCAAACAAACGGCTTCTATTCTGTTTGAAAAGATCTTAGCTCTGTTGTCTTTCAAAATCGATGCATCGTAAATGGCAACCCATTTCCTACATAGTGCACCACTTTTGACCAGGGCCTTATGAAGGGAATAGGGGGCTATTTGGGATGCACCCATAGGCCACGGTGACCTCATTAAGATTCAGTGTAAAGGATAATACATCTAAGCCTAAATAATGTACTTTAATTAAAACAGATAAAAATCTCACTGTGATCGAAATAACATTCTGTACTTCACTTTGGTAAATGAGGCCAATTTAGAGAATTGATTTCAACTGAAATGCATGCAAAGTGTTTTTGATCGCTCTTATGTTCATGGTTTATAATGTGCATTTTGTCACCGTTTATTTGTATACGTCGCTAAGCTACCTGGTCATACTTTGAAAAATGACAAGGTAGGATAATAATTACATAATAACAATCCAATAATTACTTAATGAAAAAGTGCCACTGTGTTTAATTTGCTACTAGCCAGGTACAGCAGTTACTGTAACCAGCTGTTTAAACATATTTTAAGACTAAAAGCCTTAAACTGTATCGGTAATGGCATTTTGTAAAAAAATAAATAATTCAAACACCAAATCACAGGTGAAATTCATAAAGCTGGTTATTATCTAATTTCCTATGATATGTAACCGGTGTGCTTCTGGAGTCCGTTGCTCTAGGGGGGCCAGTGATGTCAGCAGGAGAGCCAGTCAGCCAGTTGTTCAGGGCTCAACAGGTGCTAGACATTAGCAGTGGTGTTAGTGGAGCCAGTCCAGAGCAACAGTGTCATTAGGACCTGTGGGATAATAACCAAAGACACTGCAACCGGACGTCCATAATGGCTCAATAACATGTGTTGCCAACACCAGGCACTGCACCAGCAGCTCTACACAAACAGTGCCTCGGCTGATTAAACTCAGGCTACTGTACCACCACAGAGAATAACATGCTGAGCCATTATTCTTAGCAGAAGCTCTAATGGCTAACTGTCATTTCTACATTTTATCTCCAATACAGTAACACACACGTGCTCAGTTTTAGTGTTTTGGGACTTTCGGAAATGTCCTGGGACATATTGACCAGGGCTGGGGTCAATTCAATTGAAGGCAGTCAGTTCAGGAAGTAAACTTGAATAACAACAATATATTTTTTTAAATGCATCTATTTTCAATGACTTCTCAATAAACAGATGAGTAGAATATATTTATTTTTTAAAGTTGACCATTTACATAAAAATGTAAAAAATCACTTTTAAATTAAAATGGATCCCAGCCCTGAAAGGGACTCCACCACTGTCTCTCAGGGGATATTTCTGCTGTCAAACGTAGTATAAATACATTTCTCACATGAGCTGTTAAAGACATTGAGCACACGATCGGGGGAGGGGGTTCGCGTTGGAGAATACGTGTTGTAATTTAGCGGTAGTTAACTAGTTAATAACTCAGGTTCATCCTAAAAAAAAAGCTGAGGTGAATTTAGCCCTTAGTATTTACATTGCATTACTGGCTCTATAGTTTCAGTGACTGGGACAAGCCATTCAGAAATGGCAGCCTTATTTATCTGTGTTAGCGGCTCACCTCAGGGGAGATGTGTTTATTAATGTGCCACTTCCCCTGATAAATGAGGTAATGGAAAGCCGGGCCTGGCGCTCACCACACCTCTCCTCGTCCCCCCTCCCCTCGCCTCCCTTTTCCCCTGTGATTTATGTCAGCAAGCCAGGCACCAGGCAGCGACCGACCGACTGCTAGGCTGTGTGTGTGGACAACCGACTGCTAAGTTGTTGTGTGTGTGGACGACCGACTGCTAGGTTGTGTGTGTGTGTGTGAAGTGGACCCCTCCTCCTCCAGAGGCTGGGCTGGCCTTGAGTCCTGAGTGGCCATGTCACTAAATAAGGCTGGCTCTCACACTCACAGCCTGCTCTGGCCAGGCCTCCTGGAGAAGCTGTGTGAGCCAAAGTGTCTGTGGTCTTACTTAAACTTTTTTTCTCCTGGTAGTTAAGGTCCATTGTGTCTCTGTGTAGCATATATATTACACTACTAACAAGCCAAATGCATCATACAGTACACAGCATTTGTCTTGGGAGCTGGGCTACAGAGAGGCCTGCTCAGTGTATTTCACTGTTTGGGAATGAAGTTATGACAGTTTTTATACGCACAGCAAGCTGAGGCCTTTGGCTGCGGGCCCCTGGTTGGCCTGAGCAAGCAGAAGCTTGGCCCAGACACAATGCAGCACAACAGCTCATTCAGAACCCCGGGCCTGCTGGATGCTGTACAACTCAGAGACTGGAGGACAATGTTTACTCTCTCACAGTACACCCAGGTAGACCGACTAGCCTCAGAGCAATAATTTAACTTGTACAGGACAGGTAGCAAAACTCACTGTCTGTGTGTCAAATCAAACCCTACCCTTCACCTGGGGCAGGGGCCCGATCTCTCTTCCTCTGAGTGTTTGGAGCGAAGTGTGAGCTGCTTGAGGCGACATCTATGGGGTGAGTTGTGTGTTTTAATCGGCAGAGGAAGCAGTAGTGGTAGTAGCTACCATAGCAACACCGGTAGCAGTGAGCCTCATATGGTGACGGATCAGGGCCGACAGTGTCTCCTATTGCCTTGACGTCTTTCGGGATTCCTGTAAATGTCACGCAGCGATACAGTAAAAGGCAAGTGAATATCAGTGGCTGTCCTAATCTGAACCCATCTGTTATATAAACACAGTCAACTCGTTTGATATCCACGCTTCTGTATCGGGTGGTCTTTGTTGTCGTGTTCCCTCACACCACACTATAGCCTAATGGGTAACGCCACTGCACGGTAACACTATCCCTGTGTATAATAGTCCGTCTCCCCCTTAGACACCACTACCCTTTTAAAGGTGACAGAGGTAGTTGAGGATGAAAGTAGGCATTCATTACATTAAAACATATTTCTGACCCAGGCGCCCTCTGCCTCACCCCTCCTCCCCCTGTCCCCCTCCTCCCCTCTGAATGAGCAACCTCCTCCAGTAAATGTCGTCTCGGTACAATCAGGTCTGTAGTTTATGGAATGTCCTGGCACAGACTTGAGAGAGGGAAAATACTTACTGAAGCTATACTGTGGTTACAGTACCTGAGGGCTTCTGGCCCGCCCTTTGAAGTTGTTTGTAATGAAAAATGTATAAAAGCCTTTTTTTTTAATGTTCTGCTGCCTACAGTTCCATTGATCTGGGGTTTCATCATTCTCCTAAGGTGAGGTCGTTGCAATCTCAGTGTTGCTTTTAAAAGTTAAATACCTTCCAATACAAATGCCACCATATCATAGTCTTAGAGTACACACTGGTACCAACAGAGGAAGGGGCAGGGGACACAAAGAAAATCGTTCCCCTAAAATGAATGTTACAATTCATACCCACACACTTCCAAGGGTGGAAGTCTGGGAACTGGCGAAGTCTGAGAACTCCCCACTGTAAATCACCAGGAATTGAGTGAAAAAATACTCGTAAAAATGTTTCCCCTTTTGTTCCCATGCATTCCAGCCCTTCCCACACAGACAGTATCAACCTGTTGTGTAGATACAACAGATATACGGTAAAGAGGAGTGGGCCTCTGTGGTCCCAGTCTAACTCACCATCCATGGGGGTGATGTAGTCTGGCAGGTGTGCAGCTGCCGCCCCACCCCCCTGCATCAGCAGCTCTCCGTAGGGGTTACGGTGGCTGGCCATCAGGTGGTAGTACTCAGCAGGGCTGGCTCCAGGAGGGGGAGGGGGCAACCCAAACAGACCCCGCTCTTTCAAGTGTTCATGCGCCACTGCAGGGGGAGAGGAAGGAGGAGAATGAGGGAGGGAAGACCGACATTAAAGGAGAGGACGGAGGAGAGGAGGGTGAGAGAGTGAGTGAAGGCAGGAAGGAGGAGACGAGGGAGAGAATGAGTGAGGGGAGGAAGGAGGAGACGTGGGAGAGAATGAGTGAGGGGAGGAAGGAGGAGACAAGGGAGAGAATGAGTGAGGGAAGACAAGAACATTGCAGGGAGAGGAAGGAAGGTTTAGGGGGAATGAATGAGATGAAGAGAGAGAGATAATGAGTGAGGGGGGAGAAAGACATTCCAGATTCCAGCCCCGGTTGGTCTACTTGGTCTCACCACATGCTGCCAGAGCAGTTTGAAAAGGGTTAGGGTTAAGATTGGCGACATCATGGCCCTGTCCTAGGGAGACATTATCTACATCCCAAATTGCACCCACTTCCCTATATGGTGGACTACTTTTGACCTGGGCTCTGATCAAAAGTAGTGCACAATATAGAGCATATAGTGCCATTTGGAATGCAGTCATTGATGCAGGACAAGAGGAACGGGAGGGAATGGGAGGGCTAGGCTGGCTGGGCAGTGAGGTTAGTGATGTGCAGTGAGGCATGTCAGAAGTCCTGCAGATTAAGGAGAGAGAGAGAGAGAGAGAGCGAGAGCGAGAGCGAGAGAGAGAGAGAGAGAGAGAGAGAGAGAGAGAGAGAGAGAGACAGCGAGAGGGAGAGACAGCAAGAGAGAGAGACAGCAAGAGAGAGACAGAGTGAGAGAGAGAAAGGGCCCCACTCAATATTCCTGCATTTCCTCCAACTCAGAAACAAAGTAGTGTTGGGGTTTCTCTCTTTGAACACACACACACACACACACACACACACCCTGAAGGAGAACCCTGAATCCTACAGTGACAATGGTGTTAGTCTGTTAACAACTACACCCAGTAAAGCCCTTTTAAAAGTGTCAGGGGCAATAAGAGTGGGATATGGCCTATAGCTGCTGTTGAATAGCAGCACTCTGTCCCAGAGGCTTCCAAAGTCCATCTGTTTCTCCAGGAATTTAGAAGGAAATATCTGCTCTGTTTATAGTTTGGGTCAGGGTCCAGAGGAGGAAGAGACCAGGACTCCCCTCATTTTCTCTCCCTCTCGCTCCCCTCTCTCCCCCTAATGTGTCACCTCTCCCACTGTAAGTGATCTTTCAGACACAATTAGGCCGTGCTGCGCTAAAAGAAAACAGACATGTGCTTGTACTGACTTCATATAGCAGAACCAGACCTTTATTTTCTCCTTCTCTCTCTCTCTCTCCTGGATCACATAACCACTTAAATGGAGGGAGTCACTTTGGATCAGCACAATGAGGAACATATCTTTTGAAGCAGTCCGATGAAGGCCCGAGCAGAGCTGAGCCGTCCCTGCCGGGCAACTGTTCTTTTTTTTCAATCAAATGAACAGAAAGTCCATAGAAAGAGAATGTGAATGACAAATAGAACACAGCAGACTGGGCCCAAAGGAATCCTGAGGCCTGTCAATGCTAATGTCATGCTAATGGGATGTAGCGCAGAAACGGCAATAAGAAAAGAGCAGCAGAAACTCTGCCTGTTCTACCCCTGTTATACCTCTGTTATATGCGTTGGCCAGCGACTAAGAAGAGATTTTCCTGAAACCATTTCATTTCCATGGGTAGTGTTCTATATTAAATCAGTTTTAATTGAAAACTAAAGGAACAAAATCCAGACTGAAACACGGTTGCCCTATTCTAGAAGATATAACAGTTGTTTTTGAAAAGGCTCACATAGGAACATCAAACGTCAAACTAAATGTCCGCCGTCTCTCAATGAAATCCAAGGCCATCTCTCCTCTCTCGCCAAACCACCTATTTGCGTTCCCTCAACCGAAAATAGCCTCCTTCATTTGCTCCCTCTTTCCCATGGCTTTATCACTGCGAGATCTCCAACCCTGCACTGCTTATTTAACTTTAAAAGCAAGACCACATTACTGTTGACAGACTGTAAAAGGTGATTTATTTCCTATTCTGGCTCCTCGCCTCCACCCGTTATTGTAATTCAGCTCTGAGGTAAAGGGGGAAAGTTGGGGGGAGTTCCATTGGGACTGTTTTGTTTGATCAATTTCCATGGCTTTCCAATAACCCCCTTGTTATATTGAACACGTGGTGAGAAGAGGGAGGTCAGAGCTTCACAAAGAGCAATATGTAGCATATATGACTAATTTATGCAACGATGTAGCACCTTCTCTATGTGTCTAACCTAATCTGAATGCCCAATCAAACATGCTGTTTACTGACAATCACAACAGCAAATCCCCTCTCCACACTGAAAACAATTGCGTAACTCTTCAGAAGTGAGAATCCTTCAATTCTCCACCAAGCTTTCAGTAATAGATCAATGACACAATTCCTTCTGTTGGGATCCACATTGTAAGGTGATGCTCATGGCAGTGAATGACCTTGGGTGTTGCACAATCTAGGCATGCAGTTGAACTCACAGTCTGCAGGGCTGAGTCCGCGGGCCGCAGAGATCATGGACAGGGTTGGGCTGCTGTGAATGGAGCGGAGGTAGTGCTCCATGTGAGGGTTGAAGTAGGGGTGAGCGGGGCTGAAGGGGGACTCCCCCGTTCCGGCTGCGTGGGGGGACAGACGGATCAGAGAGATGTCTGACATGACCGGGCTGCCACCTAGTCCAGGACTGGAGAGGAGAGGAGAGGAGAGGGTGCGTTATTATCTTAGTTCACGTACACTGTGGTTCATGGCGTATTTAGACGGAAACTATTGAACAGGTTCCTGTGATTTTCTTTAAGTTACAATGGAAATACAAACAGTTACAAATGAAAGTAAAACAACGGGACTCTCTGCTGTATCTCACCTGACCTAAGTCCTTACATGACATAGCCTAAGGCCTAACCATTTCCCCATCTGATACTACAGAGCGGTGCAGACCGTGCTGCGCGATGCAGTCAGAGCACTCGTTCACACACACACACACCTGAGACTTTTGTATAAGTGTATCAGCCAGCCAGGTCTAAGCCTGAATAATGAATCTAAGGTGAA
The DNA here is from genome assembly GCF_045791955.1 of Oncorhynchus clarkii lewisi. Lineage (NCBI taxonomy): Eukaryota > Metazoa > Chordata > Actinopteri > Salmoniformes > Salmonidae > Oncorhynchus > Oncorhynchus clarkii. The sequence goes on from NC_092153.1 coordinate 21,212,809, forward strand.
TCTGATACGCTCTGTCTCCTTGCTCTGTGTCTATAGACTGGAATGAGAATGAGATCACGTCTAATATCATGGCCTGCATCCCAGATGGCACCCTATCCCCTAGTGCACTATAGGGCCCTGGTCAAAAGTAGTGCACTGTATAGTGATTAGGGTGCCATTTGGGACGCAGGTCATTCCACATCCTATCAGGGCTTTGATCTGGAAATACGTTGCAACAGAGGTTTCCTGTGAGATGGGGTCATGGAGCAGACTGTGTGTGTGTGTGTGTGTAACGCAACCATGCAATGTAATGATATTACAGCCCTACGGCATTACCTGATGTCGCACTAATTTACCCTAAGTTACCTCATCCACAGACAAATATACTGTAACATCAGGCAGGCAGGCAGACAGATAGACAGATAGACAAAAGGTTCAACCCTCAACATTAAAAGACGTTGGTCTGGCTCTGGCACTGTAGCTGGTTTCAGCATTTCACCTGTCCTTGTTCCTTTAATCCCAGACAGGGATGATATTGAAGATAGTCACACTGTGTCTGATATGAGTTCTAACCTGACCCGGAGAGGAGAAAGTGAGGAACTCATGGCATGTCAATGCGAGGTGTGTCTCCTGCCTGGTTGCTGCTAGCTGTACAGATAGATCCTCTGACAGGCTGAAGATCCGAGGATACAGTAGCACACACCAGGTAGTCTCTTCCTACAGCCACTGTATGTCTGAACCTCTGGGGTTGGAACCATGAGTCTGGAAAGCCAGACTACTCACTATGCAGGAGATACCAGACTCATTTTCCTTCAGCACACCAGAAACTAGTACATACAAATATCGATATACCCAGACGGAAGACTTAAAGCAGGTTGAGTTTCTAGAGTTTCTCTAGTTACCCTATGAGAAATGAGTGTACAGTTTAGTGTCTGAAGCTGGAATCTTCGTCTGTTTGTACTCCTTCTGAGACGCTTTTTGAATACAGACCCATATTGACCTCAATCTCTCAGTTATCCCCAGTACTGTCTGTCTCTAGGGGCCGGTTGGTCTGTGCTTGACCCAAAGTGAGTCCACTCCGTTTCCAGTAAATGCCCCCCAGACGAGCAAGGCTTGTCTCAAAGCCAACTTTCTGCCATGGGACTTAGCTAACGGATGACCATAAAGGGCTCTGTCGTTGGCCTGAGAAGAAACAGATATTCCATACACAGAAAGCCTTTAGATTACTGAGCAACTTAAAACTTTAACTTGATATTATGGACTGGAACCTGGCTGCAAAATGCGCTTATCTGCCTATAGCTCAGTCAGTCGCTCTAGCCACAGACCTTTTCATGTCCCTGAGTCTACCTGTACCATGGGAAGGAGTCTACTAGGTCCAGAGAGCCAAAAGGAATCACCAAAGTATGTGGACACCCCTTCAAATTGATGGATTCTGTCACGCCTGCTCCCGCTCCCCTGCTCTGGTGCTCAAAGGTGCCAGGCTGCCCATCATTACTGTCACGATCGTTATAAGGAGTGGACCAAGATGCAGCGTGGTATGTTTCCATCCTTTATTATTGAATAGAAAACTTAAAGAACAAAACAACACGAACAACCGAAACGTGCCGCTAATAATATGCTCAACAGGCAACTATACATAGACAAGATCCCACAAAGCACAATGGGAAAATGGCTACCTAAATATGATCCCCAATCAGAGACAACGATAAACAGCTGCCTCTGATTGGGAACCCTATCAGGCCAACATAGATACACAATTCCCCTAGATAACCCACCCTAAATCACACCCCGACCCAACCAACATAGAGAATAAACAGCTCTCTATGGTCAGAACGTGACAATTACGCACACCTGTCACCATCGTTACGCGCATCAGCACTTCTTTGGACTCCATCACATCTTTGATTGCCTCCCCTATATCTGTCACTTCCTCAGTTTCTTCCCCGTGTCTGCATTAATGTTGTTTTGTTTCCCTTGGCCAGACGCTGTCTGTATTTTGTTTCATGTACGTTATTAAATATTCACTCCCTGTACTTGCTTCTCGTCTCCCAGCATCTGTCCTCACAGATTCGGCTATTACAGCCATACCCGTTGCTGACAGGTGTATACAATCAAGCACAGAGCCATGCAATCTCCATAGACAAACATTGGCAATAGAATGGCCTTACTGAAGAGCTCAGTGACTTTCAACGTGGCACCGTCAGAGGATGCCACCTTTCCAACAAGTCAGTTGGTCAAATTTCTGCCCTACTAGATCTGCCCTGGTCAAATGTAAGTGCTGTTATTGTGAAGTGGGGCAACAACGGCTCAGCCGCGAAGTGGTAGGCCACACAAGCTCACAGAACGGGACTGCCGAGTGCTGAAGGGCGTAGGGCGTAACAATCGTCTGTCCTCGGTTGTAACACTCACTACCGAGTCCCAAACTGCCTCTGGAAGCAACGTCAACACAAGAACTGTTTGTTGGGAGCTTCATGAAATGGATTTCCATGGCCGAGCAGCCACACGCAAGCCTAAGCTCACCAAGCGCAATGCCAAGCATTGGCTTTAGTGATGTAAAGATTGCTGCCATTGGATTTTGGAGCAGAGGAGACGCATTCTCTGGAGTGATGAATCACACTTCACCATCTGGCAGTCCGACAGACGAATCTGGGTTTGGTGGATGCCAGGAGAACCTGCACCAATGCATAGTGCCAGCTGTAAAGTTTGGTGGAGGATAAATAATGGTTGGGGGTTTTTCATTGTTCATTGTTCATTGCCCTTTAGTTCAAGCGAACGGAAATCTAAACGCTACAGCATACAATGACATTCCAGATGATTCTGTGCTTCCAACTTTGTGGAAACAGTTTGGGGAAGGACTTTTCCTGTTTCAGCATAACATTGCCCCCGTGCACAAAGCAAGGTCCATACAGAAAAGGTTTGTCGAGATCGGTGTGGAAGAAATTGACTGCCCTGCACAGAATCTTGACCTCAACTCCATCGAACACCTTTGGGATGAATTGGAAGGCCGACCCAAAATCAGTGCACTAATGCTCGTGGCTGAATGGAAGCAAGTCCCCGCAGCAATGTTCCAACATCGAGTGGAAATCCTTCCCAGAAGAGTGGAGGCTGTTATAGCAGCAAGGGGGGGACCAACTCCATATTAATGCCCATGATTTTGGAATGAGATGTTCGACGAGCAGGTGTCCACATACTTTTGGTCATGTAGTCTATGTAACATTGTGACTCGAGAGAGAGAAGCCAACGGTCGTATTCTATTGCAGCAATACAGTGTGATTGCGTCACGAGTAAAGCAAGACCTATTGTTGGATCTGAAGGAGATAACGATCTGATTGATAGTTAAAATGTCTCAACGTCATTAACCCTCGCACCACCATAACTATTAACACGTCATCTGCATGAACTGACAAGACCTTGTCATAGAATACCACGGGGTTGCCGGGGTTACAGTAAGCTATTTGCATAGGACCTGAGGTGTTCGTATATCATAACAATAGCAAGCACCTACATCAGGCATCAGTCCCGTCACAAGATCATAGACCTGAATAGATTTAACTGACTTTTAAATATGAATCACATAAATATTGATTTCTTTAGCCAGCAGTCATGCAAAAAAACGAGAAATGCTTAACTTAAACAAAACCCTCGTCCACAAAGAAGAGTAGGCCTTTACTTAAAATGATACGATGTAGAGAGAGCAGCACCCTAAATAAGTAATACAATATTCAAATGTTAAAGGCCCTCCCGTGGAATGGTTTCATCATTACTCTGCGGAGGCCTGGGCTTCAGATGCGACGGGAGCTTCAAACATACAATGCCAGGCTGTGGAGCGTATCTGGGCCTGGCGCCCGGTGGGTGTGAGATCAGGGAGGTTGTGGGGTTCTCAGTCGCCCTGCAGAGCAGGAGGCTCCTCCAGTCCTACTCTGGCTGTTAGGACTAGACCAACGAGTTGCTAGCCTAGCCTATACAGTTGTATACTTGTTCTAATTAGTCCACTTAGTGTTCTGTCTGAAACACTTTGGGTAATTGAACAGTGCGTGTTATCCCCCGGCTGTTCAGTTGACGGGGGTTTTATATAGGCTGTCTGGATTTAAAAGTGTGCTCAATATGAGATATCATGTGTATAATGAGGTGTGGATAATAATGTGTGTGTGTATGCGTTGTGTGTGTGTGTGTGTGTGTGGTGCATGTATGGCTGGTGTGTGTGTTTGTGTGTGCCTGTCTGTGTGTGTCATCACCCTGCGCTGGGCCTCTGCGGTGAGCGACACTAGAGATGAATTACAATGTGACGGTGTCTCCTCTGTAGCTACCTCAGTGCTGGAGATGTGATTTAGATAAATCACATCGTCCACTGCAGGGCTGGAATGAACTACTGCTGTAGATTTATATGGGCCTGGACTGCAACATGATATGGATGATTTGGGCTTAAACTTAGCATGCAATACTTTCAGCAGTTCCACATATGCAGAAAGAGGGGGGGAATTACTTACAACAAACAGTTGTTTTGTGGGGTTTGAAACAATGGAATGTTAACATATCACTATTTCTGTGGACACAACAATCCTTTGTTGACTCGGGTCAGCACGGTATTGCTCCCAGTGGCGGTCAGTGCCGTTTATGTTGAGGGAGGACAATTTATATATATTATTTTTACAACATAGGTGCGCACAGGTCAAGAGAGCTTATCTACGGTGTAATCATTAGTCCAACAGATGCAAACGAGAGTTTCTATTGGACAAATTCAGTTGTTTTTTTTTGCTTCCGTTTAAAAAACTTTTTCCAACAGAATCGGTGTAATGAGTACACCCCTGATTACGCGTAAACACAGTTCACTTTCATAGCATCCAAGGTGTATTCCTTGGATGCTATGCTTTCAGTACTAGATTCATTCTGTGATCCTTTGATTGGGTGGACAGCATGTCAGTTCATTCTGCAAGAGCTCTGAAAGGCTTCCTCTGGAAGTTGTCATAATTAGTGTCTATGGAAGGGGGTGTATTGAAGTCAATGTACCCAGAGAAGGAAGGAAGCAAGCTCTCCTCCGGCTACACCATGGTGCTATCCTGCAGATTGCTGTTGAGGTTACTGTAGACCATCATTGCAAAACAGAGTGTTTTAAATCAACTATTTGTTGACATGGGAATATATTTTGCATAGTTGTATCTAAAAAGTAAATTTTTAAATGTTTTAAAAATGTTATTTGTATTAAATTCACTGAGGAGGATGGTCCTCCCTTTCTTCCTCTGAGGGAGCCTCCACGGACTTCTACCTACTAGGAAAGCTGGCCAACCTGTAGCATTATTTGCCGATTGATAAAACATCTACTAATTGTTGTGTTTAAAACTAGAGCTGACAGGTAAAACTGTTGAAACAGCACTGCCGTAATAACATTAGAAATAGTCTTGCTTGCCTGACTCATAGCGATCCACTGTGGGAAGAAACTACATGATTCACCCTTTTTTTAAATGTACCTTCTGGGCTGACAACACTTTACCAATCAACCAAACAAGTAATCTCTGCAGAGTTGTTCCTGGTAGCTCTAAACAAACAGATGGAATGGGAATGAGACAGCGATTATAGAGTCGTTAGAACTGAAGTCACAGAGCAACAGAGTCAGAAGCTACAGTGTTAGGATATTAATGGGAGTGTTGCACTCACTGGCAGCCTCTGTCAATGACTTGATCTGATCTTATAGCCCTGGGCAGTTTAGTAGACGCAATCCGCCTCATAGATAATAATGGGCAGACTGAGACACTGTTCTTTTTTCACCCCCTAGTCTGGGATACTCAGGATGGGAACAACAACATCTAAAGAAACTGAACCACAACTTGTGCACTTTGTTTTAATGATCATATTGATAAAGGTAAAAACAAACAAAAAAAAGATTCTCTCTGGGAATAATGCTAAAGTGTTAAAATGATATCATATTCTCTCTGGATTGTCATTCGTTGGAAAGTAGCTGTAGCTGAGCTTATATCTTACAATAGGTCTTCGGGTGAAAAACTACTCCTAAAATGTTTTGGGAGGTTTCTAGAACAGCCATGATTTGTCATAGTGTCATGAATGCCGGGACAGCTTGTGTCAACGCACACACTCCATGCGGGTGGTTTATATCATAGCTTCAGTCCAAGCTCCTGCATAGCTACCCGGCACAGCAAAGGAGGTTAGTATCCCCATCCCTACTGTTCTCTGTCTCTAGCTGAACCACTGCTTTGAGCCCAGGACTGCTCCTGTCCTCTCATTTGACAGTGATTAAAAATCTCTCCTCCATACAGTAGAAAAACCCCAGAAGAAGAGACTCTTCCCACTTCCTCCCACTGCCGCCGCTTCCTCCCCACTTTATGACAGCTGTGACAAAATAACCAGCCCTCTCATTATGTTATATGCAAACAATGATAAAGGGGACTGTATGGAGATGTCATGTTCGACAATCAAGCAGGGGACCTCTGACACGCAGCCACCAGCGTATAATAAAGTGGGCCTGACTGCCGCGTCTCCTCGACAAATGACACCACACTTAATTTGCTGTGCAATGTTCCTGTAATTAGAGTGAATTTGGCACAGGCACGGGGAAAGACAGCTAGATCAAGGTCTTGATGAATTAGGGGTCCACTGTCAAGATCAAATCACATTAATCAAGGTGGCCGTGTGTAGAGACAGATTTTCTTCCCCCTCTACTTCCCTGGTGCTGTGATAAATAGCCCTGCTGAAGCCAGGCAAACAGTATGTATCACCATCAAATCTACTGAATTGAAATGGAAATTAAGCCGAACACTATTTCCAGAATTCTATTGACTTTTTTGTGTTTTACTACTATCGTTGTGAAGATAAAGATAACGTCTTTACTATAGCAAAGTCAAAAAATGTTCTGGTTCAATTTCACTTGTTAAAGAACTGAGATGTTGCTACCAAACCAATTATGGCGACTACTAAGCAAGCTAAATATCCAACAGACAGCACAATAACCTGAAAGTTGAATGAATGTACATGTAAGCATCATAGAACCAATTACGATACTGTATTGGAGACCTCTGTACTTGTACTGTGTGGGAGAGTAATGATGTTGTTTTCTTGGGACCAAACAGATTAGGTCCACTATAACACAGTAAGGAACATGGAGGACTGTTGTAGGTAGAGGGGGAAAGGTTGTGTGTGTGTGTGTGTGTGTGTGTGTGTGTGTGTGTGTGTGTGTGTGTGTGTGTGTGTGTGTGTGTGTGTGTGTGTGTGTGTGTGTGTGTGTGTGTGTGTGTGTGTGTGTGTGTGTCTGTCTGTGTGTCTGTCTGTGTGTCTGTGTGTCAAGTCATTTGTGATGGATCCAGCCCTGTACAGCTAACTAATGGAAAGAGGATGTGTATTGGCTGGCCACAGGCTTGTAGGTTGATACCTGGCAAAAAAGCAACGCTGTCCCCCATAATCATCAACTGTTATAGGAAATGAGAGATGTAAGGAATAATGTTAACATTCTGTATGAAATGACATTGGATAGTAATTTGTAAAGATAATAATATTTCACCTGTGATATTAAATCTGGCCAACACTTTTGCTCTCATCCTTTAAAGGGAAGGTTGCCCTTTAAATACTATGCAGTGTTGGCTAAAACAAGGCCATCTAATAGCTAATTTCTATATATTAGTGTAAACAGCTTGTGTATACAGCAGAGACCAGCCTGAAGAAGACTTACCCATGCATGGCATGTAGGGTGTGTGGTTCATAGAGGTATCTTCCCTCATGGTGACGCATGTCAATCGGGATGGGCGTGTGGAACGTCGGGAAGACGTGGTGAGGGGCTGCAGAACAGAGAAGAAAAGGGCGAGACGGAGAGAAAAATTGTTCAGACTCAAAAATAAGAGCTGGGCTTTTCAAAAGCTTCGTTTCAAAGGCAAAACGGGGCTACAATAAAGCAACATGAATTTCAGTGCAAGCTGAGCAGTTTCGCCTAAAATATTGGCACTATCACACAAGAGGAGTGGAATAAATAAATAATCAAAGTCATCCTAAGAAATCCTACATCTTGAACATAAAAGACCTCCAACTGGGCTTTTGACAAAGACCTGCAGCTAGTCAGTCTTTGAACTAAGAGGGATGATGGAGTGCATCAAGGAGAACTGGAGTCCCGACGCAAACTGGGCCTGACAGCATTGGGAAGAGGCTTCTTCTTCTAGCCCCCTGCAACAACACTACCCATCCAAACAGTAACAGCACCTCTGACGTCTGAGCAGGCGGTAGACAGTAGACACCGTAGACAGCAGTGACTGGGTAGTATAGTGTACCCAGCTACTCACTCAGTCACACTCTAGTCTAAAGCATGCTTGTGAACATGACAGAATCAAATTCCCGAAATGCCACAGTATTATTTAGCTGTGAGACAAATTATTATTCAGGGTTATACAGGATTACAGCTCAGAGTCAGAGCCCAATGAAACACACATGAAATAAATTGTTGTTTAATTTACTTAAGATATATTAGTACATTTACAAAAGATGTCTTAGTAAATGCTTAGTAATCGAAGCTGCTTTCTCAGCAAGGCTGTTGGAAGAGACCTCATTTTTGTTTAAGACACACAGATCATTTTAAGATACTTTTCAAAGTCACGTTAGTGTATTAGGGTTAGCATGAAACGGCTTTAAAAACAGCTTTACAGTCTCTTAACCAAAACCAGACCCAGGGACACAGGAATTGTATTATTTATGTCCGGAAACACAAGAGAGCACAGCTGGCCACGCACGGAAAATGGAAAAAAGCAAGGGAAAAAAATGAGGTTTTATGAGGGTCAGGTCATTTTTTTTATAAAACATTGGTGTTAGGCATTTCAAGACAAATTTGAGGGCCCCCAAGCAGACAGTCAAGGAGCAGGCCGGTCTCCAACCGGGAACTCCCCCCTGCTAAGGCACCGGTCAGTCTTGGATCCAAACCAACAGGAGGCATCCCTCCACATGCGGCATCCCACAGCAGCTGGTCCTAATTTATGTTTTACAAGAAACTCCCTGGCTGAGATTGTTTCTCCATCCAGAACCTGTTGAAGTGAACGCTATGCTGCGTCCACTGTAACAGCATTGCCGTGTTTCACAGCAGAGATTTCTAAAGCAACCCTGGATGACTCTGGCCTGAGGGTGATCAAATGGAATTCAGTGAGGAGGTTAGAAGCTAAAGTCCCCCCACTATCTCTCTCCTGACCACACCTCTTTAATGGAGAGAGTGCTGGGCAGGCAGGTCACTCCTGAGGAGCTGAACAAGTTCTTTGTATAGAGAGGGCAGAGTTTGTATAAGCTAAGGACACAGAGGTCAGAGGACAATGTGGGCGGAGAGGAGCCGGGCCAATCCTCTTATACTAGCATTCACAGAGGAGACCTCTGGTAATCTGGGCTGAAATAGGAGCTGTTCTGTCCACCCACCACCACAGAGTGGTTTCTGTAGTGGCCACCACTGTTGGCCTGTTTGAAGGGCTTAGTTGTAGTGGAGCTTTCCATTCTGGGAAGACTTGGAGCTCTTTCTAAACATCCCTGTATGAAAGCCAGTCGAGAGGGGACCTGCTTTACATCACAAACAGCAGTGAAGTACCTCGGACAAAACAAACAATGAGAAGTCAAACCACTAGGCAGCACTAGTAAGGTCACGGGATATGTGTCATGAAGACCGTTGCCTTGTTTGCAAATACAGAAGTTATAGAGTTGCACATTTCACTTGGCAGGTCATGGATACTGGGCAGCGTCCCATCGAGTCAGAAGAGACTGTTTATAACGTGCTGAAAGGACAGGGCCGTTGGAAGACTGGTTCTATTTTAGCGTTGTTAGAGGGATCAGACTAGGAAGCAGGAGAGGAGTGGTGAGAAGCGCGAGGAGGCAGGAAGCGGGGGGCTATTTCTGGCTCACAACCATCCATCACCGACAGGGCTGTATACAATGAGGAGAAGAAGAGGAGAAGAATGGTGCATCATTCATAAACAGTCCCAGCTTCGTTATTTAGTTCCCCCTCCTTTCAGTAACGTCCCACACCATGGAAAGAGAACACTCCGATTGCCAGACTGAGATCCAACCTCATCAAGACGCCACTTCACACCATTAAATCAGCTGACATGGTCACAGCTAATACACAGTCTTATATACACGCCGTCAAACAGCCACTCGTTTTCAGTTGTTCTTTTCAGAGCTCGACAACATGTTTTTCCCCCTTTCTGTTTGAGATGAACTAGGACCTTGTTTAAAGGTGCAGATCTAAATGGGCCTTTGGAGTAATTCCCCATTCAGCTGGTACCTACACCCTTCACTGAGGTGTAATCCCAGCCACCCCCTGTAAAGTGTTCCAGTGGGGTAATATGAATGTTGGCAGGCGAGCACTCTGACAGCCGCGGCATATTTAATGACTTGTATTTTAATTATGTCCCTCATTCACCAGGTACACAATCTTCCTTGGCTTTTCTCCACAGACTCCTTTTTTTTATCACTGGGCTCAGTCGTAAAGATAATAAACTTCTGGTTTAAGGTAATTACTTAAATCAGGACAAACCTGTGTGTTAAGCAGTGCTATTAGGCGGTGTGGTGATTAATCAGACCTGTAGCGATGGTGTGATGCTGCTGGGTGATTACATCCACTGTGTAATCAGTCTCTGGGAGACCCTTGCAGTCGTTAAGTACCTAAATTACACAAACAGCATGCTAACACCACGCCGCTTGTATCGGGCCGTGGCGGAGGACAGAGGCCCATCAGGATGTTTGTTAATGCCAGCCAGGTAGCCACTAGCACAACGCAGCACAGTGATGCATGGATGTTATTGGTAGGTGGCTCAGGACCCAGCTGGCAAATTCTGATAACTTCCCCCTTCTCTCCCTGTCCCGCAGCTCATGGTGGGGTACCGTAAATATTACACTGAAGGTAACAATTCAAATTGACCAATAACAGGAAGGACATGGTGGAGCTTTTGGTGTAATTCCTTATAATCACATTTGTATTTTCAAAGCTTTAAAATTGAGAGGCTACTGAGAGCTATTCCGAAAGCCAATCTGAAAATCTTAAGCCGCTTGTTCCCCTGTCATCTCCCAGAGTGCCGTGCAGCATGAGGCCCTGTGTGTAACAGCAGTTGGCATGGGGTTTTGTAGTTAGAACCCCAGGCAGATTGTACTGGAGGTATTTCCTGTCTGAGTGAGGCTAATTTCCCCCCATCATTCTGCTAGTAAGACAGAAAAGCTTTTAATTTCACTGCTGAGGTCTCTCCTCCCAGGATATCCATTAATCCCAGTGAGCCTATTACGCCATCCAGATCTGGGATCAGTTTGGACCTGAAACAAGAGGGATTTATTTTTGCCTGTATAACAGAAAAGCAATAGGACTGTCAACACCTGATGTAAGTATACGCTGACTTAAAGACAGACACAGAACGGATTCCACTTCGTATAATTGTGGGAATGTCCCTAAGTGGATGGATCTCTGTGTGAAATAGCATGAAGAGTTGGAACGTTTAAAAAATAAAAGAGTTTTCCACCATCAAATGTGTTAGTGCTCCAGGCCAGGCCAGTTCAGACAATGCAATGTACAGTCCGGTCCCATTAGAACCCAGTGTTTATGCATGTGGAAGGGTGTGTGTTCTGTGTGTGTATGTGTGGAAGGGTGTGTATGTGACTATGAGAAAGTGAGAGGGCCTGCTGCGGTGCTCCACCAGATGTAAAAACAAATGTTATCACCCAAAGACTAATAGATGTGAGGGCCTAAGCACCGGGACATTCCAACACTGTTTCCCCCATGGGGGGGATTGGGCCCAGTCAGTGAATCAGGTGAACGCATGCAGCCTCCTGAACTCTCCAGAGCGCTCGCCTTTTGTTCTCCCCCGCTGCGTGTGAACAATGGACCTGTCTGGGTGATGGAATAAACCCTGCTCAGGGTTGGTCAATCCCCCCCACTGGTACACTGAGCTGACTGGCTCAGGACGCCCATGCTGCCTCTTCAGCCTGCCTCGGGGTTCTCTCAGGGCTACGCTACAGACAACGTCCCCCCCCGAGTGGTGAAGCCTTTTTGTTGACATGTGAGAAATGTAATAGCAGGTATCCATCCGTAAGGGATGGAATTAGTGGCTAACACTGTATGCACGCTTGTGGAATTAAAATAGCAGCTTGCAGTCTTTTTCATTGTCACAGTAAAGTCACTTTTCCGGAATAGGTCAGTGAGTGTTGAGTGTGGTCACACCATGGTGTGGTGTTGGGAGCCTGTTTGCTCCGTCATGTTTAGGTGACCTAGTTCTGGCTACTCTTTGTCTCCTTGTCCCACCTCGACCCCTCAACCCCTCGCTCCCCTATTATCCCCTCCCATAATTCACCCCCAACCATTATTAATGGTGCATTAACTTGGCCGGCACATTGAATGAGCCTGTTTGGTTTGCACCCACTCAACCACCCTATGCAGTCACACAAAGAGGGCTATTATTCTGGTGTCAAAACATCACTATGGTGGAAAACGCCTGTCCCACACACAGGGGAGAAAGACACACAGATCCCGGTCAGATAGATCCACTGCTACAGACTACGGAGAAGACCGCCAGTGATCTGCTGAGGGGATGGGACTTAGTTACAGCAGCAACGCTCCTCTGTTTTCCATGTTGTGTTTAAAACAGCTGTGGAGCATTATTGTTGTGCCTGCCTGCCTGCCTGTCTGCTGGAGTTTTGAATGTCAGGTGTACTTTGTTTTATGAGGTTTAGATAAATTAAACAGAACCCCGGGCATGTTTCCATGACGAACACTTCAGAGGCGGAATATGACTCAGGCATGAGTCACTCACACAACAGCTTTAAAAGGCCCCCGCTGTGGTAGAACGCCACTAGAAGCCCAAGCCCTGCAGTACAAAACATTACTGAACACTACAGTAACTATGCGCTGTGGCTGTAGGACTGAATCGTGTTTTCAATTGAAAAGCAATGACTTAATATGATCAATCAGTCAAGTTACCATCCTTATTCTAGAACACAATCACATTTCTTAAGCCATATGTTTTTTCACCAGAGCTTGCATTTTTGTTGCTAGTCTCTAAAACTAAATAAAGCTCAGTCACCAGAGAGAGGAAAGGTAAAAACAAACATTGGCCATCTTGAGACAAAGCATATACCCTCAAATAACCACTCCTCTTAAATCACAATACTCTGTGGCATTGTGCAGACCTGCTGGAGTGGGGCCATTTCCTGTGTCGTGGGGACGGGCCTGTCCATCATGTTGTCAGACTACAAAGTGAGAGGAATGGCCTTGGAATGCTGACTCACACAGGTTCTGTCCCTACACTGTGCTCTGTGGGGCCCCGGCCGGGTCCCAGAGGCCCCTAGTGTGCATGGCAGGTACAGATAACGATCTGTGGCCCTGACCCCTCTGACTCTCTGCTCACCCTATAACGCAACTCCCGCTGGTACCCCCAGGGCGGGGCTCGTGATGCCCAAAGACTTTTAATACGATTCAGAGATCAGCTGGCTGCCCCTCCTAGATCTCCGCTCGGTGCTGTCCTCTGCTCTCCTCTCCTCTCAGCAGAAGAACATCACACAAGTTTACAATTAGAAGGTACGAACGTAACTGAACACAGGATGGAAACGTTCCAAATTCGCAACAACTACCTTGATAAGGAACAGGAGAATAAAGAGAATTAATGCCCTCATGGAACGTTTTCAAACATAAAGGTCAGAGTAAAGAGAACAAACACACACTGTTAATGAGAAACAAAACTCTGTTAAAGAACATAAAGACACAAAACTTGCTATTCATATGGCACAAAAAAAAAGAGGCTCGCCTGCACCACACGTCAGCTGTTATCACAACAGTTAATGAGGAACGCCTGTTGTTTTTATTAAAGATGACCAACGCCAAAACATTTTCTACTAAAGGATTATTTCCCGAACATATGAAAATTGCCACAAAAGAGTTTGCATGAACAGGTTTAAAACCACTTCATACAGCCTTGCTGTAAGGGGTGTGTACTGGCAGCGGAGAAGTCAGACGCAGGAGAACAAAAACAGTTTCCAAACGGCGCAGTTTAATAACAAAAAAACCCCCCACCGGAAAACAGAACAATCAAATGGGTATATAAACCGCCGCACACCAGGACAGCCGTGAACAAGCACTTACAATAAACCATCACCGACAAGGACATGAGGGGGAACAGAGGGTTAAATACACAACATGTAATTGATGAGATTGGAACCAGGTGTGATGGAAGACAAGACAAAACCAAAGGAAAATGAAAAGAGGATCAGCGATGGCTAGAAGGCCGGTGACTTCCGACCACCGAACTCCGCCCAAGCGAGGGAGAGAGGGACCAACTTCGGCGGAAGTCGTGACACTTGCTTTTTATGGAGAGATGACGGCAGAAGCCTGTAGCCTCACTAGCCTGTGAATCTCAGACCAGTGTTTCTGACTAGGACCAAGTATCGCTCTCCTGACCCTGCTCCGCCACTGCCTTTCTTTCATCCCCCTTTCTTTGGACATTGCGACGGGAGCCTGCTCCATTCTTGCTCCAGCTCTGCCTGTGTCGTGCTCACTGCTGTCGCTCTCACTTCAGCACTAAGCAGCAGGCCAGGCAACACACATCGAAACAGCCAACAGGGCTCAGCCAGGAGGATACCTCCACTCTAGTCTCAGAACCCTGGCCAAGAACTTCAGTCACATCCTTTGACATGTTCTGTAGTCTGGCTGCAGTAGCAGCTGCTTGTCTCTGTGTGTCAGTAGGCTACATCCCGCCTAGCTTTCCTTTGGTCGTGCACACTACACTATTCAAAACCTCTAACATTCTGGCAAATATTGTTGAACAAGCCTTGTGCACACTTGCAACAATATGGGCCTGGATGAACTGGGGCCAGGCCTTTATTAAGACTGCAGCAGTGACTTGACTCCACCACCCTCTCCAGCCATCCCTCTCTCCCTCTCTTACACATCCCCAATAGGACACCCCTGACCCCTGTAATTCAGGGGCTGAATACCAATGGCAGGGGCACACAAACCAGGCAAACAGAGCAGTGTGTAATGATAGTGCTTAGTCTGGGAAAGTGGCTGGCCACACAAAGAGAGAAGAGTACACAGTCAAAACACGGAACTCAAACCTCTCATCTAAGCGCGTATAAGATTAACAGAGATCTCAACAACTCACAAATCAGATGAGGGATATTTTAACAAGAGATTCAAACAATGGAAATATCTATTTTTTTTATTAAGCAATCAACTAAAGCAGCGGTAGGGAAAGCATTTTACACCAACAATTAGTCTACAGAAGGACCATTGGCCTACTGAGAGCATCAGAGACAGTAATAACAAACACGACACTCATTTCATCCATTTGTCATATACCTTAATTAACATACATACTGTACAGAAAGAACATTGACATGTAGAATCCAATAGTCAAATAAAAGCCCATTAGAGAATTTTGCTACTCTAACCTTCTACTGCAGTGGTCTAAATCAGGGTCACACAGAGTGATACTCGGTAGTCTTCACACCTCACACACGTGGCTATGGGCTTAATAAAATAAGACACCTGTACCATGTCAGATATAGAGTTGAAATGTGTTACATTTTGAGTTTGCATCCCAATATTACACTTTATATGCATCACAGAAGGCTGACATATAACAAAATGGTTTGACATTGAAACCCCGGATTTACGTTGTTTAAATTATTTGTATTAATTATGAATAACAATCCACCCATGAGGCCACTTTTGGTCATTGACTGCAGTAAAGGGCTACAATTGAGAACTGTAACTTTTGTCGTTGGAAGGAGACCAAGGTGCAGCGTGGTAAGTGTTCATGATTCTTTAATTACTCAGCACACCAAACAAAAACAACAATGAACGTCACGTTCTGCAGGCTTCACAGAGCTAACAAAAAAAAAACAAGATCCCACAAACACCAAAAGGAGAATGACAACTTATATGTGATCCCCAATCAGTGGGAACCACACTCGGCAAAAAACAAAGAAATAGAAAACATAGATATAAAGAAACTAGAATGCCCACCCTAGTCACACCCTAGCCTAACCAAAATAGAGAATAAAAGCCTCACTATGGCCAGGGCGTGACACATCCAAGTTTTCCAAATAATACTACAATCTTGAGCTGCACTCTCAAAAGAAAGAAGAGAACAGTGAAGGTTTTTACTGACTGAGACCCTGTTTGTGAGTTGTCCTCAGACTCAGCTACTATCAATCTTACCAATCTTACCACTTTCTCATAATTACATGGAGTAGAGCTCAGTGATTCCAGTATAATTTGAGAGAGGAAGGGAGGAATCCCCTTGATTGTGATACGAGGGGAGAAATCATGGGTCCTGCTGGTTAGAGAGCGTGGCTCAACAAACCCTGCATGCTGCATCACACCAGTGTGTGTGTGTGTGTGTGTGTGTGTGTGTGTGTGTGTGTGTGTGTGTGTGTGTGTATGACTATGGGGCCACAGCCAAAGCAGAGAGAATGCTGCTGTGCAGGACTATCCGTTCTACTCTGGTTACACCCCAGACGCTGGGTCGGCTCTGTACAACTACAACCTCCAACCACTACAAGGTAATAGAGCTGACAGGTTGCCAGATATGATTGAGTTTTACCTTCAATGAGAAATGTGTCATTACACCCACAGCTCAGAGACGAGTTTTTCCAAAATGTGTTCCCGCTGTGTTTTTAGTTGAGTTCCAACCACATGGGGTAGAGATAATATTTAAATGAAAAAGCCAGCGTATCAAGTAAGTTAAATCAGACAGATTTTGTTGGTCAAATTATTTTGTTAAATTTGCGTATCGGTAGTTGATCTTGAACTCAAGCCAATGTAGAAAAGGTCCATCCATCTCTGCCCTGTTTTTAACACGATGTTCAGGGAAATCTGCAGGATTGCTAGCCAAGTCATTAGCTAGTGAAAACAGATCAATCTCTCACTATTTAGTCTCCTTTCACCTTCTGACTTTCTACATCCTCCACTTCACCGCCGTCAATGGAAACCCTGTGTGCGACTCAGATGGCACCCTACTACCCTATGGGCCCTGGTCAAAAGTAGTGCACTAAATAGGGAAAAGGCTGCCTTTTGGGATGCAGCCCCTATGCCTCGGTTTTCCCTCCCTGCCACTTCACTCAAGGGCCACTGGGTATTTTGACTTTCTCCATGCCTGTTCTATTCTCATTGGAATCTCCTTCCCCTTCCCTTCTCGTCCCAAGCCTTTTTTAGGCAGGCAGACTGACTGATGATGGGGGATCAGGAGGAGTGGCAGTGATGAGAGGAGGAGAGGAGAGGGAGAGAGAGAAACCCCCATTTGGGGGAAGTACAAAGGGTCTCATTGAGAGGCAGGTCTTTCGTCAACCCTGAGGGGAAGAGACGTTCATTACCGGAGGGGAATACAGTCACCTTCGTTGGGCCTAGATTTGTCAGTTCCACTGAAGGTTTGTGGGACTTCCCAGCTCTACTGGGGTCTAGATTTGTCAGTTCCACTGGAGGTTGGTGGGACTTCCCAGCTCTACTGGGGTCTAGATTTGTCAGTTCCACTGGAGGTTGGTGGGACTTCCCAGCTCTACTGGGGTCTAGATTTGTCAGTTCCACTGGAGGTTGGTGGGACTTCCCAGCTCTACTGGGGTCTAGATTTGTCAGTTCCACTGGAGGTTTGTGGGACTTCCCAGCTCTACTGGGGTCTAGATTTGTCTGTTCCACTGAAGGTTTGTGGGACTTTCCAGCTCTACTGGGGTCTAGATTTGTCAGTTCCACTGACGTTTTGTGGGACTTCCCAGCTCTACTGGGGTCTAGATTTGTCTGTTCCACTGAAGGTTTGTGGGACTTCCCAGCTCTACTGGGGTCTAGATTTGTCTGTTCCACTGAAGGTTTGTGGGACTTCCCAGCTCTACTGGGGCCTAGATTTGTCAGTTCCACTGAAGGTTTGTGGGACTTCCCAGCTCTACTGGGGTCTAGATTTGTCTGTTCCACTGAAGGTTTGTGGGACTTCCCAGCTCTACTGGGGTCTAGATTTGTCTGTTCCACTGAAGGTTTGTGGGACTTCCCAGCTCTACTGGGGTCTAGATTTGTCAGTTCCACTGAAGGTTTGTGGGACTTCCCAGGTCTACTGGGGTCTAGATTTGTCTGTTCCACTGAAGGTTTGTGGGACTTCCCAGCTCTACTGGGGTCTAGATTTGTCAGTTCCACTGGAGGTTGGTGGGACTTCCCAGCTCTACTGGGGTCTAGATTTGTCAGTTCCACTGGAGGTTTGTGGGACTTCCCAGCTCTAACTGGGGTCTAGATTTGTCAGTTCCACTGGAGGTTTGTGGGACTTCCCAGCTCTACTGGGGTCTAGATTTGTCAGTTCCACTGAAGGTTTGTGGGACTTCCCAGCTCTACTGGGGTCTAGATTTGTCTGTTCCACTGAAGGTTTGTGGGACTTCCCAGCTCTACTGGGGCCTAGATTTGTCAGTTCCACTGGAGGTTTGTGGGACTTCCCAGCTCTACTGGGGCCTAGATTTGTCAGTTCCACTGAAGGTTTGTGGGACTTCCCAGCTCTACTGGGGTCTAGATTTGTCAGTTCCACTGAAGGTTTGTGGGACTTCCCAGCTCTACTGGGGTCTAGATTTGTCTGTTCCACTGAAGGTTTGTGGGACTTCCCAGCTCTACTGGGGCCTAGATTTGTCAGTTCCACTGGAGGTTTGTAGGACTTCCCAGCTCTACTGGGGCCTAGATTTGTCAGTTCCACTGAAGGTTTGTGGGACTTTCCAGCTCTACTGGGGTCTAGATTTGTCAGTTCCACTGAAGGTTTGTGGGACTTCCCAGCTCTACTGGGGTTTAGATTTGTCTGTTCCACTGAAGGTTTGTGGGACTTCCCAGCTCTACTGGGGTCTAGATTTGTCTGTTCCATTGAAGGTTTGTGGGACTTCCCAGCTCTACTGGGGCCTAGATTTGTCAGTTCCACTGAAGGTTTGTGGGACTTACTGGGGTCTAGATTTGTCTGTTCCACTGAAGGTTTGTGGGACTTCCCAGCTCTACTGGGGTCTAGATTTGTCTGTTCCACTGAAGGTTTGTGGGACTTCCCAGCTCTACTGGGGTCTAGATTTGTCAGTTCCACTGAAGGTTTGTGGGACTTCCCAGGTCTACTGGGGTCTAGATTTGTCAGTTCCACTGAAGGTTTGTGGGACTTCCCAGCTCTACTGGGGTCTAGATTTGTCAGTTCCACTGGAGGTTGGTGGGACTTCCCAGCTCTACTGGGGTCTAGATTTGTCAGTTCCACTGGAGGTTTGTGGGACTTCCCAGCTGTACTGGGGTCTAAATTTGTCAGTTCCACTGGAGGTTTGTGGGACTTCCCAGCTCTACTGGGGTCTAGATTTGTCAGTTCCACTGAAGGTTTGTGGGACTTCCCAGCTCTACTGGGGTCTAGATTTGTCTGTTCCACTGAAGGTTTGTGGGATTTCCCAGCTCTACTGGGGCCTAGATTTGTCAGTTCCACTGGAGGTTTGTGGGACTTCCCAGCTCTACTGGGGCCTAGATTTGTCAGTTCCACTGAAGGTTTGTGGGACTTTCCAGCTCTACTGGGGTCTAGATTTGTCAGTTCCACTGAAGGTTTGTGGGACTTTCCAGCTCTACTGGGGTCTAGATTTGTCAGTTCCACTGAAGGTTTGTGGGACTTCCCAGCTCTACTGGGGTCTAGATTTGTCTGTTCCACTGAAGGTTTGTGGGACTTCCCAGCTCTACTGGGGTCTAGATTTGTCAGTTCCACTGAAGGTTTGTGGGACTTCCCAGCTCTACTGGGGTCTAGATTTGTCTGTTCCACTGAAGGTTTGTGGGACTTCCCAGCTCTACTGGGGTCTAGATTTGTCTGTTCCACTGAAGGTTTGTGGGACTTCCCAGCTCTACTGGGGTCTAGATTTGTCAGTTCCACTGAAGGTTTGTGGGACTTCCCAGCTCTACTGGGGTCTAGATTTATCAGTTCCACTGAAGATTTGTGGGACTTCCCAGCTACTGGGGTCTAGCCGGAATTTTGGAGGCTGACTGACTTGAAGTTCCAATATTTGCAAGGGTGTACTTATTCTGTGTTTTATGGACTATAACTCGATTGATTACCTAAACTATTTGATTATTGCTTTCACATGATCAGTGTACATTATACACATATGTTTTTACTCGAGGGGTGTGAGAGCGTTGAATCTAATGCTCAAAAAATGTATAACACATTTGGATTTGGTCTGGGTTCACACTCCAACTAAGAGCCTTTAATTGGAGTCTTTTTAATTATCTTGCTAATAGGGGCCCGTTGACTTCACTGTGTTTATGAGGGAAAATACGGCTCAAACAGGGAATGAAACCCCCTGCACTTGTTTAATAGTCATTAATTGTTGGCCATGGGCCACTGGTGATGTGTGGACTGGATGTGTTATAGGTTATACAGTAAAACAAAACAAAAACAGGAGGTGGAACACCTAAGGTTTATTTTCAAACCATAAATGTACCGTAAGAACCTGGTCTTTTTGTAATGATTCATAATTAGCAGACAAAATACACTGCTGTGGTGTTTTATCCTCCATTTGAGCTTTGATTTGTGTATTAAACTCTTGACAGTTTTAATGAGATGTTATTGCTTCATCTCCAGCTGTTTGTCTCCGTAGTTACAGGGCAATTAGTCCGCCTTCTCTTATTTCAAATCCCCTTTAAGCAGTGTGATAATAGGTACAACTTTATTGCACTACTAGTAAAGCAGTTAAATATTGCAACTGAAATACAAAAGGGGACAAATTATTACTATTTTGTATAAAAAAAAGGTCCCCCACATTTCTTTTCTACAATATTTATTTTCCTATGAATGGTAATGCCTCAAAATCAGATCAAAAAATGAGTTTGAGGGAACTGAGGTGGCTAGGAGTTGATGGTAAATGTCTCAAAAAACTCTGAGAAAAATGACCTTATATATATAATGAAATATCAAATATCCCACCTCATAGCTCATATTTTCCCTTTTGATAACATTACAAAGACAAATTGCCTCATAGAAGCTGCATTTTCCCCACTGTATGGGGGTGAATACGCATGGGGAACGCTGGTGTTACCACTAACCAGTCTTAAATCCCCCCAAAGAATCACATGTCATTATGATGGACAAATGAAGCAGGAGGCTTGAATAGATGTGAGAGGGTCTCATTGTTGATCCAAACGGAACCCCCTCCGACTCGCCACCCTGCTCAACACCCACCCATCCAGTCTCCTGTGTCTCCCTCTGCCTCTCTGCCTCTCTGCTTCAGCCCACAGATTCCTCATGTCCTGCCCCCCTCCTTCCTTCCATTTCCCTCCTCCTTCTCTCTCTTTTGTCAGATGGAGTTAGGAACGGGCCCATGCTGGGATGGGAAATATTTCCACATCAACTCTTTGGGCCTTTATTATCATTGCTTAAAGTAGCATTTCTTATTTGTTCATTATACTTTTAGAAAAATAATTGGGGGATGTAAATCAACAACTTGGGTCAGGCCACAAGCTATTCAAAGTACCTAGTTATCAAGTGAATTTAAACAATTTCAGGTCCAGTTAACAAAATGTAGGGACCCCTAATTCATTACTTGCATTAATGTGATAAATATTTCGATACATGTTTAGTCATGAAGGACTTCCTCCCCTCACTGTACTGTATAAGCCTCGATGTTTGTTGGGTGCCTGAAGGTGTGAATGGATCGACTCCACACACAGCATTGCCAGACTGATCCCACCAGCACCACCAGGCAGAATGACGTGGGAGGACGGGGGCCTGTTTTTAAGGTTTGGCACAGCCGTGACGGCCCTCACAGATCCAAGACGCCTGGGAGTCTCCTCACCTCGTCTCCCCCAGCAGGGCGAGGCTTGCCTGACTGACTAATGGGGAGGGAGGGTTTACCTGGAGCCCAGGGATAACTGGCTGCCAGCCAGACTACCCTTGGCAGGGTAATGTCTACACAACACAACACGATCGAGTGAAGAAAAACAGAGGAAGAGAGAAAAACAAAGCAATATTACACCACAACACAAATACTCTGATAGTGTCTCGCATGGGCCAGTCAGGACTCACCCAAGGGTGTCCTCTTGTCTCCTCCACTCCTCCCTCTCACTCGCTTCTTCGTCTCCTCCCCTTCACCTGTTTATCATCCCCTCATCATGCAAATGAGCACTGTGTGCAGCAGGGCGAGCACCAGCACACGACTAAAGCGCCTGAGACACAGACTCCTGCTGCAGCCACAGTGATTTGCAATGCTCAATAATTCTTGATGTGCTCTTTTCTGGATGGTTGAGTATCACAGATCAGTACCACATGAGTACATCTGCTGTCCTGTTGCCTGGTGCTCCAGTCCTGACCCTAACAGTTAACTACTGAACAGGCAGAGAGCGAGCTCTGAGAGGCTCTGTCTGGGGAGAGGCTGAGAGAGGTGTAGCCTCAACTTGTCTCTTCTTTGAGCAACTGACCCAGCCCACTGCAATGAAGACTCCATGTTTCAGATAAACACACAGCGTCATGGTAAAGTGAACCTCGGTTTACCGTATGAGGTTACGAGCTAAACGAACACATACACACACGTGTTGTGTTTTAATTCTGCAGAGGGCAGATGTGTCTAAGCTTTTTAGTCAGTCTGGTTTGAGCCCAGATGACCCGTCCACCCCTCGCTAGGGTCCCACGCCCTGACCTGTTTACACAAGGAGTGCACCATGCTAGCTGCCCTTGTTCTCTGTGTGTGTGTGTGTGTGTGTGTGTGTGTGTGTGTGTGTGTGTGTGTGTGTGTGTGTGTGTGTGTGTGTGTGTGTGTGTGTGTGTGTGTGTGTGTGTGTGTGTACCGTCTCCCTTCCCACGTGCTCCCCTTCCCCTGTCTCTGTTTATTATGGTTTGGGTAATCCACAGGCCCTGTGGCTACGCTGTCAGACAGTGAGCTAACAGTGGCAGTCTGGGGCTGGACTAGATCCCTGACTTAGAGCAAGAGATCACTGGGGCGCTGGTAGTGGCAGCAGATTCCCATGTTCTGGACTGCAGACCCCTTTCCTCTCTGTCTGAGAAGGGTAGCTCACTGGGTCTGTATTGCAGCCTACAAGAGCAATATGGTGATCTGAAGAGGACGATAGAAGGCAACCAACCTGCCCCAAAACTCAGACATGGACACAACCCTCTTCAGAGACGACAAGGAGTCATTTGAATTTATAAGAACACAACACACGACAGGGAAAGCAGCGCTAAATCAGAACCTTCTGGGAATGGTATGTCGCTTCTTGAAGAAGAAGATGAAGGGAAAAAAGAAGTGGGGGGTTAGACTCTTAATCCCCTGAAGCATTCAAATATCGCTCTCTAAACCTCTCTCAACCTCTCCAAACCTCTCTTCCAACACTTGTAAATCTCCAGGAATGTAGCATGTTGTTTTTGGGGCTCAGTGCATGCCAACTCAGTTTAATGGATTTGATAGATTGATGTTTCTAGACGTTGTTGCCCAAAGCTCACTATTACATTAGACTTTGAACTTGGAATAGAAGTAAACCAATGGGACAAGTATTGCTTGATACCCATTATTACAGGGACTGTTTATAAGGTCTAGAAATCTGCTCTTGATTCACAGTGATGAACCGGAAAACCAAGACTTCAGCTAACAAAACATAGATTTATAGTTTACTATAGTCACCTCGGTATAGGGATATTTTAATAACAGGTCCCACCTTTTGAAATAATTCACAGTCTTAGATATTCAATACAGCTGCAGTGGCTATGCTTTTCCCCCATTAGTTGTTTTGCTTGAGGAAGATAAAAATCACGCAACTTAAAATATATCTGATATCTTGAATTATCTGGGCCATTCATCTTTAAACTTTAACTCTCTCTAATCACAAGGATATCCCAGCACAACAAGAAACGACTTCTTGAGAGAGAGAGAGAGAGAGAGAGAGAGAGAGAGAGAGGAGATTTTAAGTATACATTTATCTGGGCAATCAATTGCCCTGCCTATAAATGGACAACAAAATTAGAAAAAACTTCTGTTTTCACTTAGTCTACCTAATCTTAATGGCTGCCTCCAAGCTAGCCAGTCCCCCAAGTACACGTTCAGATAAAAGGGAGAAGGAAGAGGGCATCTTGGAAAGTCATCTAGCTAAATGTTTCCAAAAAAGCCACAGAAATGTATTTGTGCGGAAAGAAATCCCATTACCAAGCCGATTATTCTGTCCTCAGAACAACAGTGTTTCCATGTGGAAAGACTTGTACGCTCTATTGAAAGACTACAGCCACTACTACCTGAAAGCACAGCAGCTACAAATGACCTAACTGTAACTAGAGGAAATCCAGTTGAAAATGTGCAACTGTAATTCATTCAATTGACTTCTTAATCAATACATGCTCATATTAGACACTACTGACACAGTATGCCTCTATGGTTCTTTATCCTCTCTCAAATGCACAGTATATGTTACTGTTCACTGTTAATTGCATTTTATATCCAACTTTTTGGGATATAAAATGCCACAAGGCTGTTAAGAATGAGAGATCCCAGTCTGCCTGAGTTGTAAGTAAACCTTAGTTCCCAGTGTCAGCGGGCTCGTTTCTCCTCTCGCTTCTCCTCTCGTTTCTCCTCTCGCTTCTCCCAAGCCCTGTGAACCCTCCCTGAGAAGGCCTCATTTAGACAGAGAGAGAGAGAGAGAGAGAGAGAGAGAGAGAGAGAGAGAGAGAGAGAGAGAGAGAGAGAGAGAGAGAGAGAGAGAGAGAGAGAGAGAGAGAGAGAGAGAGAGAGAGAGAGAGACAGAGAGAGAGAGAGACAGAGAGAGAGACAGAGAGAGACAGAGAGAGAGACAGAGAGAGAGAGAGAGAGAGAGAGAGACAGAGAGAGAAAAAAGAAAAGAAAATTCCCTTCTCAGGAAGATTAGTGGCCGTCCTTTTGGACTAGTAGGAAGAGGTGGACTGGGGGATGCAGAGGCTTTTTCTGCCGCATTTCTCTCTGCCAGCGGCCTGACCCCCGAGTGCTCCCTGCCTGTCCCCCAGTAGCTCATGTGCTGCTGCTGTAGAGGGAGCCAGTGGTGGGGGCCGGGGGCTGGGGCCCGTACATCCTCGATCCAGCCTCAGCCGCCATCAATTATTCCCTGCTGTAGCCAGGCAGCCCCCGGCCCTAGGACCAGACATCAAGGAGGTGATAAAGAAAGCGTCCTTATCGCTAACACACCTCTCTTTAAAACACTATTTACACAGCCCAGACCCATCCTCCATCTCCATCCATCTAGCGGAGGACCCAATGACCAGGGTCTCGGATTCCATTCCTCCAAGCCAATCAAAATAATGTTACTGTAGCTCTAACCACCTTCATACTGGCTAAGGCATGAGAGGACCTAAGCACTTTAACAGCCAGCAATGTTTAGCCCGGTAAAGATAGCTACGACAGTGCCGCCCGTCATTGATCATTACCTCTGTTTATTACCTCAAGAATAACATAAGCATAAGGCATCGTCTAAGAGGAAACAGGCTCAGAAGAAAATATATCTCATTGTTTTGTCCCTGGTCTCTCCTCTCCCTCTTCGCTCCTCTCCCTCTCTGCTTCTCTCCCCTGGCGCAGTGGGACTCTCTGAGCCTGTTTAGGCTTGGCCTGTGGGGGCTGTGGGACTCTGTTTAGGTATGGTCCCGGGTCCAGGGGGCCAGACTGGGAGGTGCTAAGTACTTGGCATCCTCCCTACGGGCAGCCCGACTCAGCAGAAAGAGCCAGAGCATTGCGGGGGAGAACCAAGGGGCCCAGAGGTGCTCGCCGGGCCACATCAATCACACTCTACAATGACAAACTCACTCTCAACAAGATGTACACTACCGTTCAGAAAGGTTAGGGTTTGTCCATTAAAATAACGTCAAATTTATCAGAAATACAGTGTAGACTGGCTGCTTCATGAAATAGTATCCGCAAAACACCAATTTCAACATCAACAGTGAAGAGGCGACCCCGGGATGCTGGCCTTCTAGGCAGAGTTGCAAAGAAAAAGCCATATCTCAGACTGGCCAATACAAAGAAAATATTAAGATGGGCAAAAGAACACAGACTCTGGACAGAGGAACTCTGCCTAGAAGGCCAGCATCCCGAGTCGCCTCTTCACTGTTGACATTGAGACTGGTGTTTTACGGGTACTATTTAATGAAGCTGCCAGATGAGGACTTGTGAGGCGTCTGTTTCTCAAGCTAGACACTCTAATGTACTTGTCCTCTTGCTAAGTTGTGCACCGGGGCCTCCCACTCCTCTTTCTATTTTGGTTAGAGCCAGTTTGCGCTGTTCTGTGAAGGGAGTAGTACACAGCGTTGTACGAGATCTTCAGTTTCTTGGCAATTCCTCGCATGGAATAGCCTTAATTTCTCAGAACAAGAATAGACTGATGAGTTTCAGAAGAAAGTTCTTTGTTTCTGGCCATTTTGAGCCTGTAATCGAACCCACAAATGCTGATGCTCCAGATACTCAACTAGTCTAAAGAAGGCCAGTTTTATCGCTTCTTTAATCATCCATCACAACAGTTTTCAGCTGTACTAACATAATTGCAAAATGGTTTTCTAATGATAAACTTGGATTGCTGATGGTTGGTTGCTGATAATGGGCCTCTGTACGCCTATGTAGATATTCCATTAAAACATCTGCAGTTTCCAGCTACAAACGTCATTTACAACATTAACAATGTCTACACTGTATTTCTGATCAATTTGATGTCATTTTAATGACCCCAAATTTTTTAACGGTAGTGTGTGTCACCAGCCCACCAAAGCCAGGGAATCAAATCATTACCAGCGAATAGCACCAGGCTCCAATGGCCTAGGTTAGAAAAGGAATTCAAATAGCTTAATCCTTTGAAAACAAACGTTGCCCCTTTCCGGTTTCTCAACCCCTGTTACAGACCTTCCTATATTTCACCCGCTTACAACTTTTTGTTTTATTCAAAGAACAAAATAATATTCACCAGCACATATCAATAAGGGTTGAATAAAATTATAGCAAATATTCACATCTTCCGAAAATATGAGTACAATTTCGACAATGTATGATGTCTATAAATGCCTTCCAAATTATGAAACGGATTTGAAATCATAAAAGTCATGCATGAAACCCCATAAACCTATACACCCGGTCTGCCCGGGCCCGCAGCCTTTATAACCACTAACCAGACAGATGCGGGCTGTCACAGAAAATACAGGAGCTCATTTCAATTCATTAAAGGGAACCAAAACCCTGTGCACGGCCCAGTGGTGAGGGTTAGCTGTGCTGTGTCCAGGCCCAGCAGTTACCAATGAACACACACATACAGACACACACACACAGAAAGGGAGGCCAGCCATGCTTCAATAAGCAATGTGGGCTGCAGTCCGGAAGTCACAGGCCAGACTTTTTATAGGTCCAGTTAACATCACCTTCCTGGTCCTTCCACCAATATAAATGACAGATTGAGGACAGGAGCAGCAACTAAAGCTCCATCCATCCACCCACGTACTTACACACACACACGCACACACGCACACACACACGCGCACACACACACGCGCACACACATCATCAACAGGACCAGACAGGCTAGTCGGTCGGTGCACCTGGGCCCCCATTTTAAACAAAGTGACTCCTACTTGAGTCCAATGTGTGCACGCAACGACTCCACCCCCAATTTCCATAGACCTCTGGGATATGAGACCAGACCTGGGCTGCCTGCATGTTCACATCAAATAAATGACCGCTCCATGATAAATGGTTCTATTAGCAATCCAGATTGTTAAACTCTGATATAAAAGATGGGAGCGGCCCATTCATTTCACCCCCACCCTTCCGGTCTACACACATAGAGCGCTTGTTTTTTTTTTTTACGCGTAAATAACATATTAAAACTCTGCATTAGCCCTGTCCTCTGATAGAGAAGATATTGTTGTGAATAAATAACACAGACAGGAGAATAAAACAGGGGGGATTCTATAATGGAGCTGGTCGGCCATGTCTGGTCCTCTGTGGTGGGCCCGACTTAGCTGACAAGGATCCACCAGCCCGTAGTAAACTACACACTGACAGTAAAGCTACAGCGCCGGGAACAGGGGCGGTATATTACAATGGTCTACTTTTCATTCCAAAGCAGGAGGCGGTTCTGCTCGGGAATGTGCTTTTTAAGTTCAAGGACTTTGTCTCTTTTGGCTGCACTCTCACTGCATATTCACTTATCTGTGTCTGGCAAACAGGAATAATAATGCATGTTATTGAGATAAGTAATTGCCCTGTCTTGGTGTGCTGGCAGATTTTAGACCTATGAAGCTGCGACTCTATAAGCTGGTTCTACCCAGACCCGATTCTATTGGACTGAGGGTGTGAGTGTGTGGTGTTATTAAGATTAAAATATGGACGGTGACACTATTCTAATAGTGATAGGGTAAAGGAGTTATGGGACGAGAGAAGCCGATGGATGCAGGTTTAACACAGCAGCTCCACTTTAGGGGGGTGGGGTGGGGTGGGGGGGGGCAGAGCAACACAAGCCTGGAACACAGCACTTGTTCTGGGCCAAGCGGACCAGGCAGAGACCCTGCAGATCCAGAGCCATTGTAGACCAGGGAAAATCATAGTTATAGGAGGGCAGGGAGGAGACACAGGGGGCCTGCCTTGTTACCCTGCGCCTGGTAATCAAGATTCTTTCTCCAGGCCCCTTTGAAAGTTAAATCAACCTACTTTAAAAGACCCTCTCTACAGGGCTGAGGGGGCTTATCCACAGAAGACGATTGGCCCAAACAGAAGGGCCTCTCTATCGCTCGCTGCGGCCGAGAGTATTTCCACATATGACCTCAGCGTGTGTGAATTGGCTCCATTGAGGAAGGCATACTGAGATTAAATTAGAGAGGGTGATCACATTAACAGATTAGAATTTTAGGTTCGTAGGCAGTCAAATGTTTTCTTAATTGCCAGAAGGCTCAGGTCTGGAAACATGTTCCTTCACGACAAAATAACCATTGTTCAGACATTCCAAGCTCCATATTAGAAATGCTTATTAATGGCCAGTTATATGATTGAAGTAATTGTAGAGTGATAAAAAATTAATGAGTTAGCTGGAAATAAAATGGTAGGTCAATATAATTGAGTTAACGATATTGATGTCGACATGAAACAAGTTGTTGAAAACAAAGTCCCACTTGATTCATGTCCCATTTATAGTGTATGTAAAATATGTCCTAGATTCATTTAGCCTAATAATCATTTCTTTATCATGGCAGGCCACCAAGCCCTTCATTAAAGAATGAAAATGTCACTAAAATCACAAGAAGTTGTATTACCATTTCAAAGGTAGCCGTCAATCTGCATCTCTGTCAATCTCTGAAGGAAGAGCCATCTCGCCCACTGAGCTCTGCTCTACCAGCCATTTTTTGTAATTCATCAGTGTGGTACTCTGGAGGTAAGAACAAGGTCTTTCAACCTCATTATACTGGCATTCACTGACATCTTTAAAACATGCATTCTCTATCTGTCTGTTTCTCCTCATCGTGGTGGACACTAGTCTTGAATGTCATTTCAAAGACAAACTATCCTCGTGTCATCATACACGTGTATTAATTGAAGTTATCAGTGACATCTTGAAATTGGTCTAATTAACTAATTAGCTTTGGCCCTTCTGATAGGTTAAGGAATTAGGGTTCACTCTGAATTAAATTAGGAGAAAAACTGCTGGATTCTGTTGCAGGAATTCCTAGTAGACATTTAAGACATCACAGAATCGCCCCTATAGACGCTTACTATTTTACTCGTTGTCAACTCAGATTGTCTTTCCTTATTCTTACACAAAATCATGAATTTATTGTTGGACTAACGGGCATTGCGCTGCAAACTCCACAAGGTTATGAAAACAAACTTGAGGTCTATAGAAGGTTTCAAAAATATTGGGCCTGATGTCAATCGTTAGGGCCAGAAAATGTATGGCCTATTTTTATCTTTGTTCTTCCTTAAACAATTAATGGATATTTCTTTATCATGGCAGGCCACCAAGCCCTTCATTAAAGAGTAAAAATGTCACTAAATCACAAGAAGTTGTATTACCATTTCAAAGTTAGCCGTCAATCTGCATCTCTGTCAATCTCTGAAGGAAGGGCCATGTCGCCCACTGCAACGCTGCTCTACCAGCCATTTTTAGTAATTCATCAGTGTGATACTCTGGAGGTAAGAACAAGGTCTTTCAACCTCATTATACAGGCCTTTCATCACACATTCACTGACATCTTTAAAACATGCATTCTCTCTCTGTCTCTCCCGGCCGCCCTATGATAGAGGCACACTGCTACTTTTCATTAATTTCAACAAACACAGCCATTTTACCTTTCCCAGGCCAGCCCCATGTAGTTATATGAACCATTAATCAGAGATTATGCCGCCAAATCGAGCAACGTCGCTGTCTTTAGTCTTTATGAACTTCTCCCTGTGACAGAAGCGCACGCACACACACACACACACACACACACACACACACACACACACACACACACACACACACACACACACACACGTACCTGTTCAGTATTAATGATGCTCTTTAACAGGGCCCTGCGTTACATTACTGATTCCCATCAGCTCTACTGTAAGTCACCTCTGACTGCTCCAGGTGCTACAGGAAGAGCCTTATCAGGGACGATTAGAGCCCAGAGCAACTTCTCCCAATACCGCGTTTTATCTTTCATATGTATATTTCATGTGCATGTTCTCTCTCAAACCTCCTCCTTACCCCCGGCCCTGTCAGTCTCTTTAAGACCTTGGCTTGTGTGACAGTCTTACAGTATGTAGGGATGCAGGGACCCTTTACCTTACAGTAAAACCTGTGTCGGCAGGAGAAACCGGCCTGGAGTGGATGTGCACAAAAGAATGGAGACGGACCCTTATCCTTCCAGTAAAACTAAAACCGTCCCCCCCTTCCCTTCTTTAAAGTCATTGAAGAAAAGTGGACAGTACCTCTGGTGACAGCTGAAGGTGAGAGTTTCTTCGGGAGGTCAGTGAAGCCGTTTCCATCCAGACCAGAGCCTTTCTTCTCTGTGGTCGTCGGGGCAGAGGTCTCCATTCCGGACATCAGAAGCTCTGAAGGAAACGACATGGGGTGGCATCGTCATTATCATTTCATTATGTGACATGTATACAGTAGGCCAATGATATGTAGGCCAGTAGGCCACATTATACAGTAGGCCAGTAGGCCACATTATACAGTAGGCCGCATCCTCTGAAGAGATCCAATGTGTTTTCTCAACACGTTTGAAGATATAAGGGTGTGTTATTCTTAGCAAGCGAGGCTGAACAATCAGTTCAAATAGCGCTGATAAAAAGATCCACAGTTAAATGAACTTGGATGCCAGCCCAGGCTAGGTTACGCTAAACCACCTTTGGAGACAGCAAACCGTAGCACGGATCACTGGGGTCCTGGAAGAAAGCAGCAACTCAAATTAGATTTCTTTCAGGACAAAACCACTACATGTTTGCACTGCAACCAAAGATAAGCGGCTAGGTTCAACAAAGATAAACAAGCGACGCGCTGCCTGCCAAGTCATTCTTCGTTTAGGTGGCTGTTTGAGCGTGTTGATGGCTGTTTGAGACTGCAGGCTGGGCTCAGTTCAGTTGATATTATAGTTTGCTACACGTGCTTTACACAATATAGGGGAGGTTTTTCCTTGAACCTGTTGTGAAGCCCGGGCTTAGTGTATCTATCTAGCTACCCTATATTGTGTAAAGCAGGTGTAGCAAACTAATATCAACTGACCTGAGCACAGTCATCAACGTCCTCAAACAGCCATCTAAACCATTTTTCCTTGAAGGTGTTGTAAAGTCAGGGCTTAGTGTATCTAGATCATAATGGGTGTCTTACTAATAAGACTAGCCTCCAGCCCAGACTACGTGCAAGTGGGGTATGTGGAGATGGGGGAGGAGGAGCGGTAAAACTGTCCCTCCTCCTCTGAAGAGCTGCGACACATGGTCATATCTTCCCCCGGCGGAGACTGGCCGGACGGACGGGAGACAGGAGACAGAAGAGCCAGAGCTATGGGACACTACAGGTGTCAGACACCACACTGACCGATGGAAACCAAGGTAAACAAATGACCAGGGGCACGCTTGATCTCTCCTGTTGGTCACCAGGGCTCACTCCACTCTTGTCTGCTCTTGTCTGCTCTCCTCTCTCTTGTTCCATGACACTGATGAGGAGGGCATGTCAATAAGATCCACGGATAGTTAAAAGACTTTCAACACTCCGTGAGACTAATCCCAACCTCACCTAAATGTGTGAATGGCACATATTATTACTAGGGTGTAATGAAGGACCAGAAGGGGGATTGAGCAGCTAAAATCTCTAGCCTGACTGATGTTAACTAATGAAAACCTAAATACACCAAAGAACTGGCTGACTGGGACATGAATGAATGCCACGACACTACTGTCTCATGTGCCACATTTACCACCTTCCCCACAAAGCAGTGTCGGTGGAGAAAAAGGGCCCCTGGCCCCCCCACACCTGCTAGGCTGTCTCAAAGAGACACCACAACAGTAAAGACAGTAGACAAAGCTGTCCATCAGGCTTTTACATCCTGCCAACCCTCCCAGCTTGTTCAAGGGGCAGTAAACTGTGTTTTAACAATGTGGACCTACAAATTCACTCTCTGTTCGGCGTGTTTAACTGTTTCACTCTGTTAACTGCTTGTGACTCAGTCTGTGAAAACTAAATGGGTTCTCAAGAATGGAACAAGAAATTCAGTTCATGTCAAGTGTGTGTGTGTGTGTGTGTGTGTGTGTGTGTGTGTGTGTGTGTGTGTGTGTGTGTGTGCGTGCGCGCGTGAGATGGTGTTCCTGAGTGTGTTATTTTGTGTGTGCCTTTGTGTCAAGATATGAATGTCTTATCTCTGAGAGTCATAGCTAAATATATTGATGGTAGAAACAATAAACCATACCTTTATTAAAGTTGAAAAGCAAAATAAATAAACAATTATATTATTTTAGTAGCTAGGAGATGGTTAATTACCATGATAATAAACCCAGCAGTAGATTTAGATACGCAGCTGTGAGGAATAATGAACTTCTACCTCCTATTGTTAACCGCCATTACCTTTAAAGACGACACCCAATGTTCCATTTAACCGTGAAAACGAACAATGCAAAGCTTAACAGAAAAAGGTTATTTATGACAGAAGAACAACTCCTCCTCAAACTACTTTTCTCATTCAGCCTCTGTCTGTGTGTTGAAACCAATGCCTGTTTGTTTTAGAACCTCGGTCTTTAACTGATGCTCCCTCCGATACGGTTCAGCTCTCCTTTCCTTTCAGGAGCTCTGAGAGGAGAAGAAGCTCAAGCCTCTTCCCAGCTTTTTTTTGTTTTGTTTTAGGTATTGCAATTTTGTACAGGGTCTACCCCATGTGTCTCTAAACCACACCCTACTGGAGCTACAAAGGTAAAGATTTAATGCGCTGTGTTCTGTTCCCACTCTTCAACTATTATATATTTAACATGGCCTCGGTACTTATGAGTCATTGTAGTTTCAGGCCATTAAAGCGTAATAATCAGGAAACTGTCTGAATAAGATAGGAATGGAAAGATGTTTCTCATCCCTATGAGACTGAGAAGTGATTGAGTACAGTTATCCAGTTAACCCACTGTCCAGTCCACTTCCTGTGTGCAAACTCAAGTAGAGAAAACACAGCTTAAAACATGCAAGGCCAGCTTTAACCACTCATAGCTAAACCAATGGAGACTTTCCTCTTGTTGATCTAATCCTCTTTTCACGAACAACCTCTTAATTCCAAGGGCAGAAATGAACTAAACATTATCCATGATCGTTAGACCGTTAGACATAGTTGCATGAAAAAGAATCTTGGACAAAAAGTATAGTATCATAAGGTTAATTATGAGCAACGAAAATATCTGTGTGTAGTTCTGAGTTACTCTGACATACATGTATTATTCTTGTAAGAAATTTCCTAGGATTCAAAACGGCCTGCCGTGAGAGAGAAGGGTATTCCCAGTGTCTGGAAAAAATGTATGTCTCTGCATTCCAGGTGCTGGTCTCCTGCTTTACCGGGAGCAAAATGCAGTTTGGCAAGTCACAGAGTATTACTTACAGCTTCCCACAAACCATCACCACGCTTAGTTATTACACCGCGAGCTGTCGGCCAAACAAATGACTGTGACTGAACACTGAAAGGTCACAGTAGTGCAGTAAAATCACAGAGCAGAGTCAGGCCCACTACCGAGCCTCTCTCTGAAGGGACTGAAGCCCGGGCGTCGGGCACTTTCTGGAATTTATGGTTACGTGTCCCCCCCCTTCTGAAAAATTGTAGTCACGTAAAAGCAGCCCACATACTGCTTATGACTATAAGCACAAGTAGGGAGATCACTTGTGGTGTGGCGTTTGAATACGAAGAATCTTTACTATTCGGAGTACTGTTATGTATGCAGAAAATGTCAAAGTTCAACAAGGTTGTTGTGCCGAACAATTTGAATAGGTGAATCATTTCCCTCTCAAAAGGCCCACCAAGGGTCTCCTGAGAACACACTCTGAGGAGTGTATTAGTCACTGGACGAGTCTCTAGCCTAGAAACGTTTCATCACAACAAGGGCTATCGTTGACACAAGAGCAGTGTATTCATGGAGGCCAAGGGAAGCCTGGCCTCCATGAATTTAGTCTCGGCCTATATTTCACGGCGGCAAGGCATATGAACTAACAGTTTATAGAGCAAACAACACAATTATCCTGGCTTGGCGTCCACAGTGATTTTACCCACGCACCACTACCGCATAAGAGCAGACTCGCAGAATCACGCTATTCACTATCACCCGATCCATATCATTATTATTTCACTTCAATTAGTGAAGTGAGACTGAGGGGCCTCTCTCTCTCTCTCTCTCTCTCTCTCTCTCTCTCTCTCTCTCTCTCTCTCTCTCTCTCTCTCTCTCTCTCTCTCTCTCTCTCTCTCTCTCTCTCTCTCTCTCTCTCTCTCTCTCTCTCTCTCTCTCTCTCTCTCTCTCTCTCTCTCTCTCTCTCTCTCTCTCTCTCTCTCTCTCTCTCGGTTGGCTTGTTGTGGACAGACGAAGCAGGGAGGAAAAGAGGAGCCCCGTGGATAAGAACCCATCCCCTGCCTGTAAGTGCAGTATCCTGTGGGTGATCTCTTCAGGTCCTGGCAATGCCATACAGATATTGGGCTTATAGCTCCAACTCCACTTCAGGGGAGAAATCACCTACTAGAGGATTTAGCCGGTCACCCTGACAAAAAATGACTGCTCCTCTCTCGTCTGCCAGAGATATAGGCCTCTTCAGGCAAAGAGGAGGAGGCTCTCGTCTCTAAACACAGATTCACAGTAGCAAACAGGGCTCGCTCCGCTAAGTGCATTGCCCAGAGCAACGAGGGTTACACCCTGGCCCTTCATATCCCTGATCAACAGTGAAATGGCTTGTGGGCATTTATTAACCGCTATGCCTTTTCATCCGGATGCCAAATGGTGTGTTAAACTGTGTTACACACCTCATGTTTTAGTCACAGTTTGGACTCCTTCCGTCATCTCTGCTGTTGGCAGCTGAGGCTCTAAAAGGGTGAGTGTTTATCCCCAAAACGCCACCCTGATCAGCAACGCCCTGATCTCCCCATTTAGCACAACATTAACCTCTTAACCAACCAGTAAGCTCCTGCTCAGAGGAAGCTGTCGCCATGACAGGGAAGCACCACAGCCAGGGGAATCTCTTCAAACACCCTTAAGCCATGGCTGTAACCACTCTCCAGTCCACCAGCCACAGCTGCCAAACAGCGGAATAACAGAGTGAAACCCACACAGCTCACCTTAAAGCCATGCGGTACTAATGGCTACTGACACAGTGTAAGGCCCAGTGACCCCAGCGAGGCTCTGTTGCTCAACGTGAAGGCATGAGGGCCCACAGGATGAAGAGTACTACTGCCTCTGTCAGCCCTTGGCTGCGTCCCAAGTGGGACCCTACTCCCTATATAGTGCACTACCCTATGGGCCCTGGTCAAAAGTAGTGCACTAAATAGGGAATAGGTCGCCCTTTAGGATGCAGTCCTTGCCTTCAACAGGGAGGAGCGAGGCCTCAGAGGGCCCACGGAGAGCCCCAACCAGGTCCTGACCCTGCGCCTGAATGTAGGAGCTGGGAGCTGAGTGTGCTGCCTTGTGGGGGGAAGAAGGCAAAGGGGATTGATTGCTAAGGGATAACACATGGGCTGGGTGTATACCACATGTAAGACAAGCCCTGTCCTGGGTTCTTTAGACTGTCAGTAAGGAGTCTGTGGCTTGGCAGCATTTTAACCCTGATCTAATACAGAACCCCTACAGGCAGGATTTGGGTTGCCTGCTTTGAAGCTATTCAGCGCTGACAAATAAGTTATCACATCTCAAGTTTCTTCCCTTGCCATGGCCAAATCATGAAGGCATTTCTTTATGCGAAATCAAAACGACCCCTTACCCTCTGACACCAATCAAAGTCCACTGATTCTCTGACACCAATCAAAGTCCACTGATTCTCTGACACCAATCAAAGTCCACTGATTCTCTGGCACCAATCAAAGTCCACTGATTCTCTGGCACCAATCAAAGTCCACTGATTCTCTGGCACCAATCAAAGTCCACTGATTCTCTGGCACCAATCAAAGTCCACTGATTCTCTGGCACCAATCAAAGTCCACTGATTCTCTGACACCCGTCACTGGTTTTGGGCTGCATTTGAAATGGTTGGTGTTGTTGATTCTGTTTACTTCTTTTCACTGCACGAGGACATTTCTATTACTGATATCACACACACACACACACACACACACTGTTGCTGTCAAAAAGAGTCAGAAGAGATCGTCAGGGCTATAGCGTCCCTTCAGGAATTAATTAACTAGTGAATCAAAGCAGAGCCATACTACATTAAATACAGTACTGAGGACGAGGAGCAGAGAAGGAGAGAGGCCCATGTCCCCTGTGGCCCTCTGGTCCGGACCTTTGATTTCTCATGTCTCTTGGTGTGTGTGTGTGTGTGTGTGTGTGTGTGTGTGTGTGTGTGTGTGTGTGTGTGCTTACGAGCGTGCGTGCGTGTGTGATGTATCTTGGTCTGTGTGTAATGTCTTGTCATGTGTGTGTAATCTGTGATGCCATTGCATGAAATGGAGCTCTGTTTTCATCATGTATAATTGCATTTGCGTTAAAATAGATTTTTCTGCATATGATGCAGTATCTTAGTATGAGGGGCACAACTGGTTGGGATTGATGAATAACAATTACAATCTAGATTATGCAAAAACAAAGATGAGAGAGAGAAAGAGAGAATAATAGAGGCAGTCTAGCTGTGAGACCAAACTGATTCTGGAGTTGAGCTCTGTGTTGTTGACGTCTGACCCTGCTCCTGTGGAGTGCTGGGAGAGAAAACACAACTCACTGTTTGTTTGATCTAAAGAAATTAAATAAATATGACCTGTAGATATCCTCAAACACAGTGGTTGAGCTGAGCCCCTTAAAGCTGCAATTTTAATATATTGTTAAGATGGTCTTATAATGCAAGATACATCCCAGCTAGCACATTTGATTCCTTGGAAGTTGTGGGAACGTACATTTTAGGTTTCCCATTGATTCTGGGAATGAAGCCATACGTTTGGTAAAAGGGAAAGTATTTCAAACGTTCTGAGAACGGAAGTAAAAATTTGGCCTGTTCTGGGAAAGTTCATTTTTAGGTTGCAGGGAGGTTCTTAGAACGTTTTACTGTGGTTCCCTGAAAGTTTTCCTCTGAGGTTTTATTAAAGTTCAGAGAACTAATATTATAGTTTTATTTGAATAATGATTTAATGTTCTTAGAACATGTTTCAATAAGACCTAAAAATACTGCTAGCTTGAGTTAACAGTTTTGAAATTAATTTGCTGAGGCATTCATTCATTTGCTTAGGCAATAATGCTAACACATTTATTTTTTATTGTGGGAGATTTCAGGGGGATTCAAACCTATAATCTTCAGCTTGCATGCCATGTGTTTGTTTTTTACTCATACAGAGCTGGTCATTTTTGTCTGTTCAAACAGACCTCATTTCAAAGGAAACAAAGCACTTATTAGGACCAGGTGTGGCCAATTAGTGGGCGTGGCCAACACCCCTGAACACAATTAACAAAATAGAGCATAGAGAGCGATTTGTTTACGCTGAGAACGGAAAGTACATGTTTTTAAACAACATTCTTACAACGTTCTTTGAATGATACTGTTTTCTTGTGGTTAAATAGAACCATGACGAAACCTATAGAAAACGTTATGCTGAATTACTCAAATTGTCGCAGAGGAACGCTCTCGGAACAATTTGAGAACATTGCTTAAATAGAACCACGAGGAAACGTGTAAGAAAGGTTATGCTGAAGTCCTGAAATTCACACCTAAGAAACATGAATGTTATGCGCTAGCTGGGTACCCTGCACCATTCCCAGAACATTGTGGGAAGGTTGTACGCAAAATAACCATAGGACAACCACACTCTCACCAAGCTCTAACAAACATATGGTTCTCAGAATATTATGTGCTGGCTGGGATATTGGCCTCATTTTTTGTTAACATTTTTCCAAATTAAACAAAACGTATATTAGACAAGGTAGTGTAACGAGCAGATAAATAGTTGATGGAGGCGAAGTTAAACAATGGAATTAACAACGTTTGATTAATATTCCAATTCCCTCCAAAGATAGCATTTGGTTTGACCTGAGCCAGATGTGATGTGGTGTTCAGAGGAATAGTGCAACAATGTTCACGTCTTTGTCTGAGCCAAAGCTGTAGAAACAGCCAAGCTGGATAACTGTAGAATACCGTTTACATGAAGGTGAAAATGCATGGTATTAACAGTGACAGTTTCAAACTTTACGGTCATAGTTGTTCCTCTGAAAAACGTCTAGCTAAGCAACCTGACAAAATTGACTCACTTCACATGATGTAATCCATAAGGACTATTCCATAAGAAATATGTGAGGTGGTTCTAGTGTTGTCCCCTTAGGACAGAGACAGTTAATGCTGCCTTTGTCGATAGAGCCATAGCACGCGTGCACACAGACGCACGCACAGCCTCCAGGGCAGACTGCTGTGGTCAGGGGCCTCTCTGAACAAACCAAAATATTAGTTTTCTGGAGGGTATGGCAGCAATTACTGCTCTTTTCTGTGTGGGAAAGAGAGAGAGAGAAAGAGAGAAAGAGAGAGAGAGAAAGAGAGAGAGAGAGAGAGAGAGAGAGAGAGAAAGAGAGAAAGAGAGAGAAAGAGAGAGAGAGAGAAAGAGAGAAAGAGAAAAATAGAGAGAGAGAGAAAGAGAGAGAGAGAGAAAGAGAGAAAGAGAAAGAGAGAGAGAGCGATAGAGAGAGAGAAAGAGAGAAAGAGAGAGAGAGAGAGAGAAAGAGAGAGAGAGAGAAAGAGAGAGAGAGAGAAAGAGAGAAAGAGAAAGAGAGAGAGAGAGAGAGAGAGAGAGAGAGAGAGAGAAAGAGAGAGAAAGAGAGATAGAAAGAGAGATAGAAAGAGAGAGAGAGAAAGAGAGAAAGAAAGAGAGAGAGAGAGAATAAGTATTCCATTGTTAGTCTACACCTGTTGTTTACGAAGCATGTGACAAATATAATTTGATTTGATTTGAGAGAGGGAAGGAAGGGGTTAGTCATGTGACGTGATTAAGTGTAGTTTGATTGTAAATGGACACTTCTTAACAGTTGGACATCAGATAACGTTTAAAATGTGAATACAATTAAAGATAACCGTGTGTATACTGTAGGTATCTCATACTAATTTCTCATATTTTCAAACAGGCAGAAATAAGAATAAGATAGCATCCAATAGAAAGTGTATTTCACTACATGGTAATGCCAAAGGTTTAAGCCTTAACCAACCTGTTATTTCTAGTGTTTAGCCAGTGGCATTTCCTTTCCCCTGCCTGAACGACTTCCTAGGCCAGATAGCTTAATTGGTGCTGTGTTCTTGTTTATGGGGGATAAGATACTTTTCAATCCTCTCAGTGGGGAGTTTGACTCACTTTTCATCCAGACATCTCCCCTGCTCCTCTCTCTCTCCTGAATACCAGACTCAATTTCTATTCCACTTTTTCAAACACTTAAGAAACCAGGAAGTCCCTCTCTTTTTGTCTGTGTTCTCTGGAGAAGAGAAAAGCTAGCAGAATCAATAAAGGCATTCGTGGAGTAGGCCAGCGGTGTGAAAACGGCTGCAGAATGGCTCTGCTTGGTGAGTGTCCATGTCCCAAATGACACCTTATTCCCTATATAGTGCACTGCTTTTGACCAGGGCTGGATAGGATGCCATTTGAGAGGCTGAGATGAAAGTGGGGGTAGGTTGATGACCGCAGCACCAAGCCTCAGTCCCCTTTGAATAATGTGAAAGGCCCATCATTTCTTGAAATCTTTTCAACTCTTCGCAGCCTGACTGCTGGAACTCTTCATTCTGCACAATAGAAAATGCACTAAAACTTTTTTTCTAATGCAAATGAACTAAACCAACCAACGGGCCATTCACATAAAAACACACAGACGTCCCAGGCCAGAACCAACTCTGTTTGGAAACAGAGAGTGGTAACATAGTAGAGGAAGGTATTGATTTATTTAGAATATTTTTTGATATTTCTTATCTTCGTACATTTTGATTATAATGCTTATCTCTACTAACAACCACCCCAGCTTATTTTCTCTCAAATAAAGATGACTATTAGCAAATGCTTCTTCAAATGTTGTTTCATGTTTTGATTGTAATTTATTCACACATTAATAACACACCAGGGAAACATTAACAATGCATATTAATTGCAGCCATTGAAATGCACAGCAATGTACATTTTCCTGCATTGGGTGTGACTGCTAATGACTCTCAGTAGCAAACACACTAACTTTTTTGCGAGTTGGATACCTTTCAGATTGAGGGGATTTAGGAAGGGTCTCTTTCATTCAAGCAGCCTAAACTCACGAAAGCTCAAGTTAAACCTAGAATCCTTAAATGAAACAATAACAAAGCGAACATCCAGCCTCTGTTTTTGGTACAAAGCTGAGGGATGGGCCTGGAGAAATGTAACCACTCTCGAATTCATATGCATAGCTATGGATGCAAGGAC
Organism: Oncorhynchus clarkii lewisi; assembly: GCF_045791955.1. Classification (NCBI taxonomy): domain Eukaryota; kingdom Metazoa; phylum Chordata; class Actinopteri; order Salmoniformes; family Salmonidae; genus Oncorhynchus; species Oncorhynchus clarkii. The sequence continues at coordinate 21,253,770 of NC_092153.1, forward strand.
TGGCCATCCATGGTATCAAAATGATAGTTTTAACCATGTTTTGAGGTTTTACAGCGTTTGTTACATTTACATTTACAAATATTGGACTAAAACAAGCTTATATTTGGGGTTATGATGGGGTACGACAGTTGAACTAAACTCACAAGGCATCTATCTATACGTTATATTCTTCAAGAATCAATGGGTATATAATACATTTTTTTATGTAAAAATAAATAAATATATATATATATATATTTTTTTTTAAACGCTATTTTAAAAGGTTACGTTTAAATACTATTTTAGGCAATTCAAAGTAACAATTTCTGATGTGCACTAAAATGATTTACTAGCCTATTCATAATGAGAATAATCTTCTAATAATGAATAAGAACGATGATTTCCAGAGTTCATCATCACATGCATGTCCAGTCCACCTACCTCAGTGGTGATGCCTGTGGTCGGTATGGTCCGAGTCTGACCCGGTGCGTCTCCCTCCGTTCTGTTTGTCCACTAGTTCTGTACAAGTTTCAGCAACGCTATCGAAGATTACCGTTAGGTCTAACTTTCTCCGACAAAAAGCAAGAAGTAACAAACTCCTTCCAATGCAAGGATGACATCCATAAACTATATTCTAGTAGCCTAAACACGATCAAGACTAACTACATTCCTCTTCCCAACTTCTCATAAAGTTCACCGTAGAGTTTATGTGCGTCGTCTCAACTTTTACAATCCATCACCGAGAATAACGAAACAAGTTCTTGAAATCGATCCTCCCTTACTAACGAAACATTGCAGGATATCGAACTTTGTAGCCTAAAGAGGTCTGAAAGGTTTGAGGGTGGTTCGTTCTTCGTCAGAAATGTGCTTTTGAGACGCCCGGCTGATATGTTTTCAATCTGGTCCCCCTCATTCTCTCTCTCCTCTCTCTCTTCTCGCACTCCTCTCTAGCTCTCCGGTGAGTATTTCCATTTGCTGTACCAGATGGGCCGGTCTAGCCAAACCAACTAAGGCTCAAGGTTTAGGGAAAAGTTGTGTAAAGTTTCACCATTGTTTATTATTAGGTGATTGACCTGTATCCAAGCTGCCCGTACGATGTTAGTGTCTCAGCCAATTAAAATATACATGTTTTAATTATAATGTTTTATTTAAAACATATTAGACTAGTTTGTATGTGTAGGATATGGTATGTGTAGATAGGCCTTAACATTAAGAAATAATTGCATAATAATAACATTACATTTAGATAAATGAATAAACTGGAGTCATTCTGTGAGCTGAAATGTATGCAATTTATTTATCCTCAATAGTAAACAACCAACGTCCTTGCCACCTGAATTCCAGCCCTTCTTATTACCTTGAAGTGCAGTGTGTAGTCCAATTTAACGATTCATTAAATGAATTACATAAACTATAACAAATATGATCATTAATGCCTATTTGGAGTATTGGAGCCAAGAAACCAAATCTGTCATAACAAGGTAATTACCCTAATGTATGCTATATGTATTTAATCTTACTCTAATTTATTAATAATGTATTCATTTGGACAATCATATCAATCCACGGCATGTTGTCTAGCCCAAATCTCTAGAGCACCTGTGTTTGGATTATTTTTTTCGTTGCGCGGTTATTAATCAATCGAACTAACGATTTTGGACATTTGTAGAATATAGGTTTATTTCATTTCTAGAATTGATTCTAACAAAAAAAAATGGATGATGTCCATTGCTTCTTAGACCATTGAAACGTTTTATTTACATGGCAGAACTGTATTTATTGTGTACAGGCCTGGTGGTGATTGACACATTTTGAAAGGTCCTCTTCCAGTAATTGCCGTGATTGTTGCAGACAGCACAGCACGGGCCCTTTTCCTTTCTAACCATTCAGACTAGTTCCGGTTTAAAATTCAGTTAGTGTTTCAATACAAGCATATAGGTAGGCCTACGGTCTGTCACTTCATAACTCAGTCGTTAAAAATATGTTCATATATTAATAATGTGTGTGGTGAGACACCAATAGAGCATAACTGTGTTGTATTTAACCAATAGTCCAGTAGCAAGGCTGAATATGGTCATTTCATATAAAATACCGACATCTAGTGGAGCAATGGATAACTTGCAAGGACAAAGACATTTAGAGAGCTATCAGGCCTTCCTTAGGCATTTAGAGCCCCCGTAGCTTCCAGGTTTACAGTGCAGAACATTTTAAATCAAATACAATTTATTCTAAGTAACCCCATCCATCATGGTAGAGATCGGCGCATTCTACAACCCACCGGGCAAATTTTAGAACTCATGTTTTTAAAGGTTTGTTCACAAGTACCAAGTGACATTCGCCTTGTTCTTGAGCCAGAAGATCGTAAAGGCAGGAATTTTAATGAGTTTCTTAGCATCCTGTCATCAGAAGAAAATAAAACAAGAGAGGAGGGATAGAGGCCTTGGGAGGAAGAGGCAAAGAGGTGTCAGAGTTTGGTTGTGGTTGGTGGTTGCACAGTGAAGTTATTGTGAGATCATACTTGTGAGATTTTTTCAAATGATCTCACACAGTCCTAAATCAGCACCACCGCCTGCTGTATACCGACAGAGCCAATGAAGCCATTGTTGGGTGCAGCTGCGGGTTTTCAAAGTCCGTTGTTTTGTGTGTTTTAGCGTGTATTAGAAAACAATTTGAAAATGAGGATGGTGAGCAAAAGGGTTTCTTTCTAGCACTGCATAATAAATAAATAAAACATTATTTCTTGTGAATGAAACATGATGAAATCAGTCTTTTTATCGGAAAATGTTCCGTTTTCGTTCTAATTTCCTGCCGTCCACCATGCTATTCCATATTACACCACATAGTGGCAGTAAGTCTCCTGTTGAGATATTCGTGACCATATTTCCATGTTTGAGTGCGTTACAACTGCTTCAGTATCTGTTCCTCTGTAGCTCAGTTGGAAGAGCATGGCTCTTGCAATGCCAGAAATGGGTGCAATTAAAATGTATGCACCCGTTACTGTTAGTCGCTTTGGATAAAAGTGTCTGCCAAATGGAATATATTACAGGGCCTTCATAAAGTATTCCGACCCGATGACTTTTTCCGCATTTTGTTATGTTACAGCCTTATTTTTTAAATTGATTAAATAAATAAAAGTCCTCAGCAATCTATACACAATACCCCATAATGACAAAGCGAAAACAGGTTTTAAGAAATGTTTACAAATGCATATATATATAAAAAATACATAAATACCTTATTTATATAAATATTCAGACCATTTGCTATGAGACTCGATATCGGTTTCCATTGATCATCGTTCAGATGTTTTTACAACTTGATTGGAGTCCACCTGTGGTAATTTCAATTGATTGGACATGATTTGGAAAGGCACACACATGTCCCACAGTTGACAGTGGATGTTGACAGTGCATGTCAGAGCAAAAACAAAGCCATGAGGTTGAAGAACTCCAAGACAGGATTGTATCGAGGCAGACATCTGGGGAAGGGTACTGAAACATTTCTGCAGCATTGAAGGACACCCAAGAACACATTGGCCTCCATCATTCTTCAATGGAAGAAGTTTGGAACCACCAAGACTCTTCCTAGAGCTGGCCGCCCGGCCAAACTGAGCAATCGGGAGGTGATCAAGGTGACCAAGAACCCGATGGTCACTCTGACAGAGCTCTAGAGTTCCTCTGTGGAAGAACCTTCCAGAAGAACAACCATATCTGCAGCACTCCACCAATCAGGCCTTTATGGTAGAGTGGCCAGACAGAAGCCACTCCTCAATAAAAAGCACATGACAGCCCGCTTGGAGTTTGCCAAAAGGCACCTACAGGACTCTCAGACCATAAGAAACAAGATTATCTGGTCTGTTGAAACCAAGATTCAACACTTTGGCCTGAATGCCAAGTGTCACGTCTGGAGGAAACCTGGCATAATCCCTACAGTGAAGCATGGTGGTGGCAGTATCATGCTGTGGGGGTGTTTTCCAGTGGCAGGGACTGGGACTGGGATACAGACTGGGGCGAAGGTACACCTTCCAACAGGACAACGACCTTAAGCACACAGCCAAGACAATGCAGGAGGGATTTCGGGACAAGTCTCTGAATGTCCTTGAGTGGTCCAGCCAGAGCACGGATTTGATCCCGATCGAACATCACTGGAGAGACGTGAAAATAGCTGTGCAGCAACGCTCCCGATCCATCCTGACAGAACTTGAGAGGATCTGCAGAGAAGAATGGGAGAAACTCCCCAAATACAGGTGTGCCAAGCTTGTAGTGTCATACCCAAGAAGACTCGAGGCTGTAATCACTGCCAAAGGTGCTTCAATAAAGTACTGAGTAAAGGGTCTGTATACTTATGTAAATGTGATATCTGATTTTTGTTTTCAACAAATTAGCAAAAATCTCTAAAAACCTGTTTTTGCTTTGTCATTATGGGTAATTGTATGTAGATTGATGAGGAGAAAAAACAATTGAATCCATTTTAGAATAAGGCTGTAACGTAACAAGATATGGAACAAGTCAAGGGGTCTGAATACTTTCCGAATGCACTGTCTTTAGTAATAAAATGCAATTGCAAACAGATTCACATACAGAGTACCTCAGTAGTCTATAGTAAACATCTGTGTGGCGAAACAGGAGACAACACTCTTTATACAACCTACCGTCAATCATATCTTAACATTGTTGCATTGGATTACATACAAAGTATCTAAGATGATAAAAACATGTCTAGACTCTGGTTTTTCACTCAACTATCTTGGCCTTGAGCCTACGTGACTTATCAGCAGCTGCAGGAAATTCTCAGCCTGAGAACTAAAGCAGTACATGTCCATTTACCCAGTACTTTTCCATCATTGCTTGTTGCTAGCATACAGAGGTTATCACATATACAGTTGAAGTCGGAAGTTTACATACACCTTAGCCAAATACGTTTAAACTCAGTTTTCCACAATTCCTGACATTTAATCCTAGTAAAAATTCCCTGTTTTAGGTCAGTTAGGATCACCACTTTATTTTAAGAATGTGAAATGTCAGAATAATAGTAGAGAGAATGATTTATTTCAGCTTTTATTTCTTTCATCACATTCCCAGTGGGTCAGATGTTTAAATACACTCAATTAGTATTTGGTAGCATTGCCTTTAAATTGTTAAACTTGGGTGAAATGTTTCGGGGAGCCTTCCACAAGCTTCCCACAATAATTTGGGGGAATTTTGTCCCATTCCTCCTGACAGAGCTGGTGTAACTGAGTCAGGTTTGTAGGCCTCCTTGCTCGCACACACTTTTTCTGTTCTGCCCACAAATTTTCTATGGGATTGAGGTCAGGGCTTTGTGATGATCACTCCAATCCCTTGACTTTGTTGTCCTTAAGCCATTTTGCCACAACTTTGGAAGTATGCTTGGGGTCATTGTCCGTTTGGAAGACCCATTTAGCGACCAAGCTTTAACTGATGTCTTGAGATGTTGCTAAAATATATCCACATAATTTTCTCATGATGCTATCTATTTTGTGAAGTGCACCAGTCCCTCCTGCAGCAAAGCACCCTCACAACATGATGCTGCCACCCCCGTGCTTCGCGATTGGGATGGGGTTCTTCGGCTTGCAAGTCTCCCCCTTTTTCCTCCAAACATAACGATGGTCATTATGGCATTTATTTAACCAGGAAGGGCTCATTGAGATTTAAAATCTCTTTTTCAAGAGCGTCCTGGCCAAGATAGGCAGCACCAAAAATTACAGACAAACAACATGAAAAACTACAAGTAATCTAGTGAAAACCATTGAATTCACAAGAGTATAACAAAATCAAAAACAGCAAATTAAAAACATTGACAGGTCAGGGAATCAGCCTCAAAATCCTTCATCAGACATTTAAAAACACCAATCGGGACAAGTTCTTCCAGTTTAAATTTTGTAAGGCGTTCCAAGACGATGGCACAGAGTACATAAAAGCCCTTTTACCAAATTCAGTTCGGACATTTGGAACAGTTAGCAGGATAAAGTCCAGCGAACGAAGAGAGTACCCACCACATTTCTGAACAATAAAAATGCCCAAATAAAAAGGTAGTAAAAACCCCAAATGGCTTTGTAAATAAAAGTATACCAGTGACTGAACCTACGAGTGACTAGAGGCCAGCCAACCCTGGTATACAAAGTGCAGTGGTGCTTAAGGGTTTTGAAGTTTAAAATAAATCTCACAGTGCCATGGTAAAGAGTGTCAATTGATCTCAAACACTGAGCGGAAGCATTCATACATAAAATATCCCCATAGTCCAGTAAAGGCACAAATGTAGCTGATACTAGCCTCCTTCTGGCTTCAAAAGAATAACAGGCCTTATTCCTAAAATAAAATCCCAATTTCAGCTTCAATATTTTTGTAAGTTGTTGAATATTCAATTTAAAAGAGGCCGTCATCAATTAAAATTCCAAGATATTTATATGACCTCAATGTCCTTGTCCTGACAGGTAGTAATAGGTGAAAGGTTCAGAGGTCTATTTCTTGCATTAGAAAACACCATTTGTTTAGTTTTGTCAGTATTGAGGATAAGCTTCAATTGACACAAGGTATGTTGAACAGTATAAAAAGCAGTTTGCAAGTTCTGGAAAGCTTTTGTAAGAGACGAGGCACAACAGTAAATAACAGTATCATCAGCATAAAAATGAAGTTGTGCATTTTGGACATTTTTGTCTAAATCATTCATATAAATAGTGAATAAGAGAGGACCAAGTACAGAGCCTTGGGGCACACCATTAAAGACAGACAATTTAACAGACATAAGCCCATCAAATTGAGTGCACTGAGTTCTATCAGACAGATAGTTAGCAAACCATGCAACTCCATGCTCCGAAAGACCTACACTCGACAATCTCTCCCTTAGTATAGCATGATCAACTGTATCAAAAGCCTTAGAGAGATCAATAAAAAGTGAGACACAGTGCTGTTTTTTGTCAAGGGTTTCAGTGATATCATTTAAAACCTTCATGGCTGCTGTAATTGTGCTATGCTTCTTCCTGAAAGCCCGATTGGTACATTGATCAAATAGAGTTAGTTTTTATTTACTATTTTAGCTGTTCACTTACAAGGGTTTCAAGTATTTTCACCAGGGGTGACAGCTTTGAGATTGGCCTATAATTATTTAAAAGAGTTGGATCTCCCCCTTCTAAAAGAGGTAGGACAAATGCTGATTTCCAGATCTTTCGAATTTCATTACATTCCAGGGTTAGATTGAACAAATATGTAAGTGGTTCAGCTATGAAATCAGCTGCCAGATTTAAAAAGCAGGGATCCAAAAGATCAGGACCTGCAGGCTTTCTCTGATCTAAAGATTTCAGGGCTTTATGTACCACCTGCACTGATAATGGCAAAAAGCAAAACGTTTGACCAACTCTCACTGGTTCATCCACACAGGGTTGTACAGAGACAGAGGACACTGAATCAAACAGCCTACCAGATGACACAAAGTGCTCATTGAAACAATTCAGCATTTCAGTTTTGTCATATATAGCAACAGAGTCCTTCAAAACACATTACTTTTACCAGACATAGACTTAATAGCCTTCCAAAACTTTCTGGGGTCATTCAGGTTATCAGTGGTAACAGACATAAAATATTCAGACTTGGCCTTCCTGAGAAGAAAATAACACTTGTTTTGTAACTGCCTAAAAATAAGCCAATCAGCATCAGAACATGATTTCCTTGCTTTAGCCCAGGATAGATTACGGTCGTGAATAAAGACAGCTCAGAAGAAAACCATGGATTATCCCGCCCTTTAACCCTGAACCTGCAGAATGGGGCATGTTTGTTTACTATTTGGAATAAAACATAATGAAAGAATTTCCAGGCAGTTTCCACATCAGGGATAAGCTCAATCTAACTCCAGTCCAAATAAAACAAATCATGAAAGAAAGCCTGCTCATTAAAACACTTCACATTTCTCTTACGAATAAAACGTGGGTTTGTCTTTGGAACCTTAGTATTTCTAACAGCAACAACAGCACAATGGTCACTTAAATCATTACATAAAACACCATGTCGATATAGAACTTGTTTTACTGTGGATATAGATACTTTTGTACCTGTTTCCTCCAGCATATTCACAAGGTCCTTTGCTGTTGTTCTGGGATTGATTTGCACTTTTCGCACAAAGTAAGTTCATCTCTAGGAGACAGAACGCGTCTCCTTCCTGAGCGATATGATGGCCGCGTGGTCCCATGGTGTTTATATTTGCGTACTATTGTTTGTACAGATGAACGTGGTACCTTCAGGCATTTGGAAATTTCTCCCAAGGATGAACCAGACTTGTGGAAATCTACAATTTATTTTCTGAGTTCTTGGCTGTTTTCGTTTGTTTTTCCCATGATGTCAAGCAAAGAGGCGCACCTCCAATTGACTCAAATTATGTCAATTAGCCTATCAGAAGCTTCTACAGCCATGACATAATTTTCTGGTATGTAAACTTCTGACCGACTGGAATTGTGATACAGTTATAAGTGAAATAATCTGTCTGTAAACAATTGTTGGAAAAATGACTTGTGTCATGAACAAAGTAGATGTCCTAACCGACTTGCCAAAACTATAGTTTGTTAACAAGAAATTTGTGGAGCGGTTGAAAAATGAGTTTTAATGACTCCAACTAAGTGTATGTAAACTTCCGACTTCAACTGTATACAGTAACCATGGCACTGGTGTCTATCAACACAGGAACTACAAATAGATACCCATTCAAATCTGTCCCATAACATTTCCAAATTTCCCAGTGAACCATTTTCCCATCCTGGTCAGAACATCATCGTCACTGGGGCTAAGAGTATTGGAGAGCTTAGACATATCAAGCAGAGTTTTGGTCATGTTATCAGAGGAGTCAGGAAGTAACATTACACATTCGTCAAAATTAACACCGCAGTCCCGTTTGGGGACACTTTTATACCTAAGTCTCGAACAAACTTTACCCACGCGCACACCCACACAACAAGTAGTGTGGATAGAGCCAACACAGTCAACCACCAACGACCACATGCTGTCGTCTTCCCTCTCTTATACCCCCTAAGTGTTTGTTTATTTACAACATAACCTTGCTGATCATGTAAAACAGTTGGTTCTTCAGGGCTTTGGTCTTGCCCTTCATCTTTTTCAAGTCTTTGGTCTCGACTCACATCTGCTTCTGCCTCTTGTTTCAGGCTGTATCTGGCTCCATCATCTCCTGTGGGCTGAGCACCTTCTGGCAGTGGGGCAGGTGGTGTCAGCCGGACCTTTCCTGAACTCTGACCGATATTGGTGTTGCCATGGCTACCTTGAATGGCCCCATCCATCTTGGCTGGTCCCATTTTCTCTTGTGGACCCGGATTTTGACCCAGTCTCCAACCTCCACAGGCAGGTAGTCAGGGTCCTCGCCTGGTACCTCCTGAGCTTTCCTAGTGTGAGAGTGGAGAGATCTGACAATAGTAGTTCGCTCTCATGTACTCCAAGTGTTCTACTTCAGCTAGAGTGAGGTCTATGTGTCTGTCAGTCATGGGTCTGTGTGCGAGAACATTCATGTGTCTTCCTGTCAACATTTCATGTGGTGTACACCCAGGCCTTTATTAACACAACTGGGCATTTTCATTAACACCAGTGGTACACAATCCACCCAAGATTTCTTGGTGGAGTGGCATGTCTTAGCTAACCCTTGTTTAATGGATTGGTTAGCTCTCTCCGCAACCCCATTACTCTGGGGGTGGTAGATGGACACAAACTTCTGGTCCACTCCCATCATTATGGCTACCTGCTTCACTACATCACCAGTGAATTGAGTACCATTGTCTGCAGATAAAACCTTTGGAACACCAAATCTAGGTATTATCTCCCTCACTAGTAGCTTTGCTACTGTCTCAGCATCACAGTGTGTGGTGGGAAATGCCTCCACCCACCTTGGGAACCTGTCAGTAAGGACTAAACAGTACCTTTTCCTTTCTTATCTTTCTGTAAGATCTATAAAATCCATGGCAAGATGGACAAATGGTCCTCTTAGCGTAGGGAAATGACCTGGTTTCAGAGGTGCTCCTTTGGCAATGTTAAATTGCACGTAGCACATCGAAACAGAAACTGTTTCACATGCTGAGTCAAATTTGGACAAAACCAATCCAAAGAAATTGCCTCCATCATATCCCCCCTTGACAAATGGGCCACACCATGGGCCACCTGGCAAACAAAGGAGACAAGACAAGCAAGCAGACACGGTCCGCCAGACAGAGTCCGTCTCCAAGCCTTAGAAACGGGGTCAAGTTTACAACCCCGCTGTTGCCATACCAAATGAGGACCAACATCCAAAGCCTGTTCAGATGCCAAATCATCGGTGTCTTTCCCAACAGTAGCAGAGAAGAACATGGAGGGCTATGGCAATTTGAGGTAGCCAATTTAGCAGCCTCATCTGCCATGGCGTTACCCATATTCACAAAATCTTTCCCCCCAGTGTGAGCAGCAACCTACACAATAGCCAAAGCAGAGGGCCGCATCATAGCCTCCAAGAGATCTAAAACCACAGTTCTATTATGAATAGGACTTCCACAAGCATTGTTAAAACCCCCACTCCTCCAGACACCACACCAGGAGAGACAAACCCCTATTGCATATGCAGAACCAGAGAAAATTGTAACCCTTTTCCCTTCTCCCGTTTTACAGGCAGTGGTTAATGCCAAAAGTTCAGCTTGTTGAGCTGAGAAAGTATCTGGTAATGGTTGTTGTATGTGAGTGGGCCTATCAATTATCACAATACCAAACCCTGCATGTTTCTTCCCTGTAGTTTGATCTATATATGCAGAACCGTCAACAAAAAGCTTCAAGTCAGCATCAGTCAGGGCAGTGTCAGAGGTCAGGCTCACCCTTCATTGGTGTGGGACCCACTGTCTCCACACTGCCTTTGGTTGAAGCTGTCATGGTGCCCCGTGGTTTTGGTTTAATCAGGTTCTATGTAATGTGGACTGAGCGACTTATCTGTATGTAGAAAAACCTAGTTCTATCCCCGTGTACGGGTAGTAGAACCTAACATAGGATGACATACCCAACGCAGTTCTATACCCGTATACGGGTAGTAGAACCTAACATAGGATGACATACCCAACGCAGTTCTATACCCGTATACGGGTAGTAGAACCTAACATAGGATGACATACCCAACGCAGTTCTATACCCGTATACGGGTAGTAGAACCTAACATAGGATGACATACCCAACGCAGTTCTATACCCGTATACGGGTAGTAGAACCTAACATAGGATGATATACCCAACGCAATTCTAACCCCGTATACGGGTAGTAGAACCTAACATAGGATGACATACCCAACGCAGTTCTATACCCGTATACGGGTAGTAGAACCTAACATAGGATGATATACCCAACGCAATTCTAACCCCGTATACGGGTAGTAGAACCTAACATAGGATGACATACCCAACGCAGTTCTATACCCCTCTTCTCCTTTAGTTCCACTACATTTATTCACTAACCACGCTACTGTAAATGGTTCCACATATGTGTGGTGTGGTAAATAGCTACAATTGGTTTCAATTGGTTGTATTTTAACTTCAGTACGAGGGGTCTCTCTGTCTCCTCTCTTGTGGATGTCATGGAAGAGTAAACTCACATGTCTTTCCCAATACGTAATTCGCAAATGTATCCCTTCTTGTACTAATCTTAGAGACTTGTTGTCTATACCTGTCTAGATCTATTTAAGTACATATAAATTCTTGATATTGACAAGTATATATCCATTCACTGTTATCAAATGCACTAAACTCACACAACAATTGTCCCACAACAAATCTATAATCCCACCAATTATAAATATATCAAAACAAAAATCCCTCAGTTAAGAACACCAGACATAAAACCAGTGTCTTCCCTCAGGTAAGAACACCATACATAAAACTAGTGTCTTCCCTCAGGTAAGAACACCAGACATAAAACCAGTGTCTTCCCTCAGGTAAGAACACCATGCATAAAACTAGTGTATTCCCTCAGGTAAGAACACCAGACATAAAACCAGTGTCTTCCCTCAGGTAAGAACACCATACATAAAACTAGTGTCTTCCCTCAGGTAAGGACACCATACATAAAACCAGTGTCTTCCCTCAGGTAAGAACACCATACATAAAACCAGTGTCTTCCCTCAGGTAAGAACACCATACATAAAACCAGTGTCTTCCCTCAGGTAAGAACACCAGACATAAAACCAGTGTCTTCCCTCAGGTAAGAACACCAGACATAAAACCAGTGTCTTCCCTCAGGTAAGAACACCATACATAAAACTAGTGTATTCCCTCAGGTAAGAACACCATACATAAAACCAGTGTCTTCCCTCAGGTAAGAACACCAGACATAAAACCAGTGTCTTCCCTCAGGTAAGAACACCATACATAAAACCAGTGTCTTCCCTCAGGTAAGAACACCAGACA